>NC_083560.1:119427516-119570561 GCF_019925205.1 Metopolophium dirhodum | reverse complement strand
TTTTATCCTTAAATTTTATAATAATATGTCTGAAAAAATATTAGATAAAAAGCATTTTTTACAAATTTTTTAATACAATTATTTGAAATAAAATATAAAATCAGAGATCGATGCGGGCTGTAGGAAGTCTTCTAATTTCAGATAAATATAGGTATCGGGTAGTAGATTAGTGGAAAAGTATTATAATTGAGGTAGCAACTATGGGGGGGGGGGGGGGGCTTACAATATATGTTCCTACTTCGCATTATATAGTTCACTTTTTTTGAGAAAGAACAGTAGTTGATTCGTTATGTTCCTCTAATGGATTATTTTCGCCCTCAGAATTATTCATTAAGCCCCCTTTTTTTTTTACTAATAAGTAATAAAATAGTAGTTATAAATATAGGCAATCACTACTTACAGGCAAAGCAAGACAGAGAAAAAAAATAATATAATAATAATAATATAAATATAACAATTTATACTATTTTATAGTGATAACATGTTATATAATATATAAGAAAAAAATAATAATTTTAACTCACGAGGATCGGTGTACCTATATATATTTAGTGTCATCCTGTCCATTGTTGAATAGATCGTTTTCGATGTTGAAATGTTCGGGAATATGGTATGCTGATCGATCACGTACTCCTCTATAAAACGACTACTGTCCTTTTCGACTGCAATGTTTTGATTCGAAGTTTTACGACCCAAAACCGCCAGTGGTGGATTCAGAGGGGGAGCAAAGGGTGCATTTCCCCCCCCCCCCCAACCAAAATCGTCGTAGTTTACCTTTGTTCTACACTGTATTTAGCTAATTTTGTAGCATCATTTTGTATTTTTTGTACTTTAGCCCCCCCCCCCCAAAAAAAAAAAAATTAAGCCCTGGAAACAGCTGACGCAGGGACCAATAATTATTAATATTATATACGAGTATATTCAGGTATAGTAGGTAGAGTTTTGAAATCTTGAAATTATTTATCAAAGATTTAATATGAAAATTTGCTAGACATGATAAATTTTTCAAAATATTTTGGTTTGTTCGTGTTTTTTTTTACACATATTAATTTGTGGACTATTTAAAAATAATTAACCCTGATGATTAAACCATGAGACATGAGAGAAATGCCAACAATATAATTTATGATCAACTAGGTAAATTAAATGTATACGAATATTCGGCTTTATACGAGTGTTAAAGATTGTATCCGTGCAATATGTTTTTTGACGCTCGACATTAACGTCGAAGGGTGGTCACCAACGATATCTTAGCACAATGGACGACACGTGTGGCTTAGCCCCCCTCACTAAGATTTAGCCCTCCACAAATATCGCTTATTGATTTAGATATAAGCCCCTAGATATGGGTTATTTTAAATAAATAGTTTTGTGCCTCCCCCCCTCCATAATTTTAACTCTAGTTGCGCCTATGGACTGGCCGCCGGCTAGCATTAATGGGATATTGAGAATTAGTATGCAAATTGCAAACTTCACGACGCGTGAGTGCAGGATTCGTCAGGGAGGACGGGCGGCCGCAGCTTGCGCTTGCCGCAGATCGGAAAATAAAAATATGCCCATTAATTCATACATTTAGGTTGTAAATGACAACGTTGATTATGACGAAATTAGACAACGTTGTATCACAAAACTATGATGGTGATGAAACGTAAATTGCGTAGAGATGTCAACTGCACAATAACATTTACATTTATAACATAATAATATTATAATACATTTATAATTATTATAATTATTGTTTTTTATATTTTTATTATAACGCGGTGCGCGTTTTATAACTAATTCACTACGTACCATAATATAGGCAAAATGGTCTGTCTGTACTATCTATACTAAACTGTATTAGTGTACACGACAAAATTACGTATTTGCGTGTTGTTTATTATACGCGGCGGCGCGTACACTATGACGGCGGAGATTTCACGGTCATGACCTACTTTCTTCGCGGCGGTTCGATCGAATGTCAATAAATCACCGTGTGGCGTCCGAATCGCGGCAACTCTCGTTTGCTGAAGGGCGTTACCTCCACACGCAACAAGTAGTGCCCACGACGCAGTGCGGTGGCACCTTATGACGTGCTTATTGCGATGACGTCCCGCCGGTCGTAGGTACACCACGGTCATCCGTTAACATCTTCTGACGGCGATTCGGGCGGCGGCTGCACAATAACGTATATTGTACTGGCGGGCGAGTACGGGGCAATGCGTTAAATCGCTGACGTTATACCCTTTCTCACGCTGTGCCGTTCAATACGACGCGCTACGTTTTACGTAATATTAAATTATATCACTTGAAATATTCCGTAGATGTTCCGAAGTTTGAGAATGTTCTGGCGAGCATTTAATGTTTTGAAGTTGTTGACGACTAAAGCGATAGGAGAATAAAATTTTGGCGTAATTTCTTTTACTCGTGGTAACGGATACTAACTAATGTGAAATTATAATGTTTTTAATTTACTTAAAGCTGCCACAACTGCCACCAAAAATGTTATGGACGCTCACTTAGCGACTCCACAGCAAATAAAATTAACGATATGACATTACTTTGGCTCAAAATTATATTCTTTATTTAATTGTAATAATGTTTTAATAAAATAAATACTCTGAAATGATCTGTAATGATAATGCGTTACTTAAAGACTAACTGCTAAGTATGCGAGTCCCCGCATACGAGCTGGTCGTCCGTTAAAAAGGGTTTATTCAGCAGATTTGCAGATTCCTTGGAGAAGAGAGTTCTTCTCGCCTGTTGTCACACGCGTATCAGTTTACAATTATAATATGTTTAATTA
Organism: Metopolophium dirhodum; assembly: GCF_019925205.1. Taxonomy (NCBI): domain Eukaryota; kingdom Metazoa; phylum Arthropoda; class Insecta; order Hemiptera; family Aphididae; genus Metopolophium; species Metopolophium dirhodum. Next base: position 119,567,773 of record NC_083560.1, on the reverse strand, counting down.
TTTTACAACTAAATACAATAAAACTACAACATATAAAGAATAATTGTTGCTAACAGTATATTCAATGGTTCTTAACAGATTTCTATTTTTCTCGGGATTTTTGTTAGGGGGGAGGGGGGTTTACAAAATATGTTCCTACTTCCCATTATATAATATGTAGTTCACCTTTTTTGCCTAAACACAAATACACAATATTACTACTTATAGTTATTTCAACTTTCATCGTTTCGTGACTTTGACAGTCACGACTCACAATCGATAAAAGCGACGCGACGGCTTACGACCGCCAGTATATAAATCTAAATAATTTTCAATGAAATAATCGTTCGGCGATTACCATACGACACAACACAAAGTATAAACCTCATTTATACATCTGTATGACTGTATCGAATATGATATTCGAATTCGAAAAAAAAAACATTGTAATATATTATATTATTATTCTATTTGTGACAAAAGTACAAAACAATATACTATAAAAAAAAAAAATTATAATAGTATTATATAATCTGATATAAAAATAATTCCGGCCTTTCGGGTGCACCACTGACAAAGCCATATAATTTATATATGTTTATATAAAATGAATGCATGGTGAGTACAGCGTGATGCTGTATATATTATTATTTTGTTAAAACTTAAAATTACTACACAGTTAAACATTTCTGATGACCACTGACTATTTTACAAAAATGTACACGAAATAAAAAAATAAATTAATAAATTAATAAATTTAGTATCCATTTTATGAACATAAAAACGTTTTCATAACGTTATGGATCGAACTTCATAAAATGGATATCTATTTGGAACTACCTATCATGAAAAATTTAACTATGAGCATGCTAAAAATTGACTGTATACATTACATTACTAAACATTGATATATCTCAAAGACTCAAACAGTAGTTTAACCCGCGGAAAATTAATTAAAAATTTTAAGGTTATAAAAATTAAAAGTTATTTTTTCTAAAGATTCCTATTTTCTTAACAATTTCTGTAATAACAAAAATCATAACAATTGTGTAACATATTATATTTATTATAATTTATAGTAGCCATAGACGGAAGTATCAATTAATAATTGTCTATCAAAAAATGAGCTGCTTTTCAGATATTGTTATAATGTTATTTTTAAGTATTTCCGTACAGGTTTACATTACTACAATACTGTCTACTACTACCATTGATTATAACTACTTTATTAAATATTTAAATAAATACTAGTACCTATTTATAATCAATGTTACTATATTATAGAAGTTTTTGGAGCCTTATAAGATAATTACCATAATTACAAATAATAAAAGCATATTGTATTTTATTTTCTAGTAAAATTGTTTTTATCTTTGCTTAGTTAAAAATCACGTTTAATATGATGTCAGCACACTATATTTTGTTTTCTCTCTCTAGCCGACGCGCAACATAGACAAAACGTTTACGCAGAATAATTTTCCTATGTTTTTAAGAAATCTTAGAGCAAAATCACCCATTAGAAAAATGATAGGGAATAGTATTTTTGAGGGAATGACATATCAATTATATTTTATTGTTGTTTGACTTCGTATTCGACTTCCAAAGTAAACAAAAAAAAAAAATGTAAATTTAAATGATACTTAAATTGTTTTGACACAATATTAAGGCAAATCGATATGTCATTCCCTCAAAAATATTATTCTCTATCTTTTTTGTAATGGGTGATTTTACTCTAAGATTACTTAAAAACATAGAAAAAATGATTCTGCGTAAATGCGCTTTGTCCATGTTGCGCGTGGACCAGAGACAGAATATAAATAATGCGCTGACATCCTCTTAAGAAAACCAACATATATACTTGGTTTATGCGGTGATGTACTAGTTATTTGTATTAATAACTATGTACAACTATGTATTGCTATTTTCTACACCTTAACCGTACACGCACAATACAAATTTAAAAATATATTTTACTAACTAAAAAAATGTTTATTGTTACGCTCGGTGTATTAAAAATAAAAATATTAATCAACAACTAGTCTATTTTTTCAAAATTGAATGCATTTAGCGACTAAATTGAGTTCTTTATATATGCAAATATTTGACTATTATTTATATAACTGTTATTATTCAAGAGTTAAGAACATACAATAATGATAATGCACTATGATTAATACGTAACTGAATTTATTAATGTAATAGAAACCTACACGGCTGCACAACCATAGGCACAATTGGGGAGGGGGGGGGGTCTAGAGGGGGGCTTAGCCCCCAAGTTTTTAAATATATTCATTCTTAAACCCACCTAATAAAAAAAAATATCAAATTTAAAAATTTAAAAAAAATGAATTATGGGATTTTTTAGCCAACTTGATAATCAGTGTACCTACGTATGTTGTCTAATAAGTAATAAGTAATAATTAATATCAATTTATAGAATATATAATCAATTGTTGTTATTAATGTTGATTACTTGAGATGTATATTATTATGTATTTAATTTATCAAGTATATTTTTTTTTTTTGCTGTTGAGTTACCGTAAAAATTACAACAAGTGGTGAGGCAGTGTGGGGGCGGAGCCCCTACAGGTCTGTATAGAATTTATAAATTTAGCCCCCCCCCCCCCCCAAATCAGTTGTCCAAATTGCGCCTATGAGCACAACCACATGACATAATACTTACAACCAGTGGCACCAGTTTGTCAATCTTATATTATATTACCCTAAATTCGGCTCTGATTGTTACCGTATAACATACTTAGTGCCCGTATTACAATCGTTAAACCAAGGTTAAACCGCCGAATTCGGTAAAATCAGTGGGTTAAGCCTTAAGCGTAATCGAGGTTTAAACTATGATTGTAAAACGGGCCCTCAGTCGTATTTAACCGTACAAATACCGTACACCCTATTACGCGTAGCAGGAACTGATTAATACAGAGCACCAGACGTGGGGTAGGGAAGCAGTGAAGCACTGTGCTTCGTTTCCCCCCCCCTCTACTTTCGTTTACGTATTCCTCGCTACACTAACCGATATTCAAAAACAAATGTAAAATTATTTTTATACAAATCCAATCAAAATTAAATATTCATTTAAGTATTCACTTCGGTCGTGACACTAGCACACACAGGTTTTTAACCGTTGTATAATTATAATTACCTATTATCTTGTCAATGTTTTAAATTTTTTATTAAAAATAAAACTAAAATAATTTATTTATGTTTGTATGAAGATGAATTGATATCAATCCACCTTGGCTTGTATTGTGGTTTCACTTATCACGGTTTGTTATGATACCACACTTTAAATAAATGTAACCTGCACTTTGGTAACTAATAACTATAGTATGCTCTTCGATCACGCACTTAAATACGAGTATGTAGGTTGTACTGTTGTAGGTAGACAATCCATGTATATATATTATTATCCATGCGCATGGCAGTCGACAAAGGTCCGCTGCCACCTATGAAGTATTCACTTCAAAAAAACATTTCCTACTTCACAGTTAACTGACCTACCCATTGGTTAAATTTAAATTGGTATTTGGTAGGTACTATATGCCGTCATACAATGGTTTACCGTATACATATAAGAACAAAACAAGTAACGACACTATAATATTATAGTGTATAGAGTAATAGAGTATACTAGTATAGACAAAAATTATAAAAACTATCATAGGTGGAGCCACGGGGCGAGCAGAGATATACATACTTAAATCGTTACATACTTAAATCTAAATTATTATTAAATATAAAGTGACCATTAAAAACATTTTAGGGATTAGCCCCCCAAGCCCCCCTCCACCTAATTGTGGTGGGCTGATTTAGATTCTGCATACGCTGAACAACTTCTGACTCCACCTATGAAGACTATACAATACTATAAAATATAATTTAATAACTAATAATATGCCATTGCGGTAATCCATTTTTTTATGAAATGATTTCATATTATTGTAGGCAAGTGGGATTTTGTACAAAATACACAACATACTAATATTAAATAATAAATATTCAAATGTTTTGTAATTTCGTTGTATAAAATTTAAATTCAATATTATATTGCCTTGAGTAGTTAAGTCTATAGACTATGATTATTAACCTATGTTATTTGACCGGATTATAGAAAACATTCAAGCTAAACCAGCTAACTATTTTTAACCATTTACAGATAATTTGGACCCGATTATGTCAAGAAAATTATTAAATTATTAAAACCATTATATAAAATTAGTTAAGTACTGATAATAGGCAGAAAATGATGTATTGAAAATTACAAAATAAACATTTGGTGAAAATTTAAAGTATCTACGTTATTTGTTGTGGAGTTAGGAACCTACTCCAAAAAAACTACATAGATTTTTTCGAAAATTCATCATTGAGTAAGTCACTGTAATGTATGTGTTAAATTTTGTATTGAAGCAAAAATAGTGAGTAGCATTAATAGTAGTTAATACTGAATATTGTTGTTGAAATTTCAAATTACCGCGCATAAGTACACTCGTAGGTACTTATACCATTGACCTAGCTATAGCTATCATACTTGTTTGTGCGATAGCTGTTGTTTTTATTTATTGAAAAGGTACATACTACATAGGTACAAAATGTGTTATTGTTGTTGCACATTTTTAATTACAAAATATAATATAATATATGACAATGTTAAGTACCTCATACATAATTTTGATTAATATAATATAGTACAAGGTACAGTTATTTTATTGTGTTTATTATAGTGGCACATTAAATGTTGTTAATATTGTATTAAGTTATGTTTTGTGGCGTATAATGTAAATATAATTTAAATTTAAATTTAATGATAAATTATTTCATAGGAAATAAGATTTTGAGCTCTGTATTTATTTTGGTCGGTCTATATTACAAGGTATATTTTATGATATATGTATATTACTATTAAAGTTATTTATTTCATTACCATTTATCAATATAAACTATCTATAAAAAACCATTATATAAAATTAGTTAAGTACTGATAATAGGCAGAAAATGATGTATTGAAAATTACAAAATAAACATTTGGTGAAAATTTAAAGTATCTACGTTATTTGTTGTGGAGTTAGGAACCTACTCCAAAAAAACTACATAGATTTTTTCGAAAATTCATCATTGAGTAAGTCACTGTAATGTATGTGTTAAATTTTGTATTGAAGCAAAAATAGTGAGTAGCATTAATAGTAGTTAATACTGAATATTGTTGTTGAAATTTCAAATTACCGCGCATAAGTACACTCGTAGGTACTTATACCATTGACCTAGCTATAGCTATCATACTTGTTTGTGCGATAGCTGTTGTTTTTATTTATTGAAAAGGTACATACTACATAGGTACAAAATGTGTTATTGTTGTTGCACATTTTTAATTACAAAATATAATATAATATATGACAATGTTAAGTACCTCATACATAATTTTGATTAATATAATATAGTACAAGGTACAGTTATTTTATTGTGTTTATTATAGTGGCACATTAAATGTTGTTAATATTGTATTAAGTTATGTTTTGTGGCGTATAATGTAAATATAATTTAAATTTAAATTTAATGATAAATTATTTCATAGGAAATAAGATTTTGAGCTCTGTATTTATTTTGGTCGGTCTATATTACAAGGTATATTTTATGATATATGTATATTACTATTAAAGTTATTTATTTCATTACCATTTATCAATATAAACTATCTATAAAAAAACTGTGTTTATAAAAATTTTTAGATTTTTTGTCTATTGATTGAACCATTAATACTTTTTTAACTACAATATAATTTGTAAATTAACGTGGTTTTGACGAATTTTGTCAAATCATGAACTTTTAAGTCTAAATGATTATTAGAAAAAACTGTAATAACTATAATAACAACTTAATAGCAGGAAACGTGTATTCAATTTTCAAGCTTTTTGGCCCAGCAAAAAAATATTTATCCACATTTATGGAAAAAATTGAAAATTAAAACTGTTTATAATATACATAAAGCTCAAAAAGAGTCAAGATATTTTAAAAATGTTATCAGTAATACTAATATAAACATTTAGGGAAAATTTAAAGTATCTAGGGTAATTCTTCTATATTTTAAAAGATGATCGATTTCCCCGATGACAGACAAAATGTTTTATGGCAATCTTCGCATTTAGAGAGAGGGGGGAAACGAGTTCCAGCATACTGAATAATATAATATATCGATTTGCGGCAGCCATCTCTCCTCTCAGTCAGCTGCCACCTCCATTCTCCAGTAGTCAGAAATTCAGTACAATTGTTACTTTTCCGTTTTCAATATATTTTACTAATCAGTACCAAACAGTTCAACGGTTTAACTAGTCCTATTATAGACGTCTCTACAATTTACTTTCATCATTACTGTTGTCTCTATTAGAGGATCAGATAAATATTAAGATTGTTGCACTTGAATTTTTTTGCAGAAGACAAAGTCTGTTCATAGTTCATACGGATAGTATTACCTACTTATTACTTAGGTATATTACCTGACATCGTCATCATCGTCGTCTTCGACTGCTTAGGTTCATATTATTATATGTGAGTATAAAATATATAATATGCAGATAAATAATTACCATATATTTATAAATGAATAAATTTCTACATAATAATAATTTATTATTATACATAGGACACAGGTATAAGTAAAAAATTAACACGTGTTCTCGTGTATGTATAAAAATGTAGAATATAATATTTTCAAATAGTACTGCAGGAAATCACATAATATTATTATCTTTTGAAAATAGTAAAATATACACATAAGCGAAATTATAGAGCCCAAATATTGGCGGTGCTGACCCCTATGTGATTTTTGAATTACGAATGTGTAAAAGAACAAACGTTGTCACTTGTCAGACAATATTAAATAATATCGAAATTCAAAGCGGGTATAACGAGTTAAAAAATTTAAATTAAGTTACTTGGCCACGATTTCTTAATTGTTTTTAAATTAACTTCTAACTTAACGAATTAAATGCATTCTATTGTTTTACATAATTACCTACATAGGTAGTTAGGTACTAGTTACTAATCAGTTAATTAATTTTATAGTCACGTCACAGTGTCACGCGGCTCACGTTAAGTTAAGAGACTTATAGAGATGCTACACGGACATATTTTATTGTCTCCGTCTTACATTTGCGTAACATAGTAAATTTTATGTTCAGCAGATCACCCTTAGCTTCGTTAGTTTAAAAATTAGAGTGAGCCTATATTGCCCAATTATGAAACTTGATGGTAAAAACTAAATACATTACGTGCTGTATGATAAATAAGTTTTCAAGCGAGTTATGACTTATGAGTAATTTTAATTTACGCTATATTATACACGCAAAACATGCTGAAAAAATTGAACTATAATAAAAAAAAACACAGCTAATGTTTTTACCATAAATTTTCATTATAGGCTAATTCACTCTAATTTTTAAACTATCGAAGCTTATTAACGCAATTTGCTATGTTACGCACTTTTAAGAAGGAGACAACCAAATTTGTTGATATTTAATTTGACATTTAATGTCCGTGCAGTATTTTCCTAATATTAAACCATTGAAACCTATAAATAACCCATTTAAATATATTTTATTTTGTACAAATTATTATTTTTATACAAAAAAAATAATGGTAAATATTACAATATTATAATATGTATAATATTTTGATTTCATGATTCTATGTATTATAGTTTGATTTATCAATACACTTAGAACACTTATAACGTAATATTATGTTTAAAATATAAATTATGATTTATGAAATTACATTAAAGGTAGGTATACAGTATGTCCCAAAAGTCCCGTATCACCCTTAATATCTCCATGTAAAATCACTATATTTAAACGCGGTTTTTTTTTACAGTACTAAGTATGAAAATTCTGATTGAATGGCATAAAATTCATTTATTTTTTTCTTTAAATTCAAAAATTTTCAAAAAAATTTTTTACGCATTTAAGAATTTAAAATTTTTAAGATAGCCATTTTGTTGAGCATATTTTTTAAAACAGTTCAAAAACAAAAAATACTAAAATTAAATGAAAATTAACCAAGTTAGAGCAAATTATGTTTTTGAATAATTGTAGTAAAAAAAATAAATATTATTATTTCACATTTCAATAATGAATATCTAATTTCATATCTAATAATAATATTTATTTTTTTACTACAATTATTCAAAAACATAACTTGCTCTAACTTGGTTAATTTTTATTTAATTTTAGTATTTTTTTTTTTTTTGAACTGTTTTAAAAAATATGCTCAACAAAATGGCTATCTTAAAAATTTTAAATTCTTAAATGCGTAAAAAATTTTTTTGAAAATTTTTGAATTTAAAGAAAAAAATAAATGAATTTTATGCCATTCAATCAGAATTTTCATACTTAGTACTGTAAAAAAAACCGCGTTTAAATATAGTGATTTTACATGGAGATATTAAGGGTGATACGGGACTTTTGGGACACACTGTATATAGATATAATATATTATATAAATGTAATAATCAAATGGTATCAGTGCAACACAATTGCGACAGTCTTACCTTTATACTTTGCAAAAGACGCAACACGATTGCACTCCGTGATATATAGGTGTTGTTCTTATAGTAATTTTCCAATACACAAAGTACTTAAAAATAATACAGTCGGACTTAATTAACTCGAAGTTTATGTTAAAAGTTCGAAGTACTGATGATTTTGAGTTAAAGAAATTCAAATTAATCAAGTTTGACAGTATTAATTCATATTATTAACATTATAAACAATTGCCATATTTTATTTGGACAAATATTATTATAAAAAAAAATTTAATTTGTAGTTTTTGGTGTCATGCGTAGTTTTAAATATTGTATTGCGTGTGCTAATGTCTTAATATGAAACGATTTTTAACCAAGCCCACAATTTAATTTTGTTGTCAGTCCTAAGCCTGTCAAATTGGTAAGGAAAATAATTGTTAAAAGGATAACACCTATATTTCATCGCATTGCATTTTTTGTATGCAAAAAGTTAATACGGACACAATAATGTTACACCCATATGGTATTTGTAAATATAAGACTAGAAATAATAATTGCTTTATGTAATATGTTCATATGTGATGGATAATTATGTCTATTGACTATATTACATTAATATAGTTTACAGTTTTTAATAACAGCTAAACATATAGCTATGTTTTCTATAGGGAATGTTTATATTTTAATATACTACGTGAGGGGATTTAAACACTTCCCATTGTAATCTTAATTACCATATTAGAAATATATATTAATAAAAAATATGACAACATAGGTATTATGTAAAAATCTGAATCGTAAAGTACTCATTTTTTTTGCATTGTACGGCCGATGGGGCCTAATGTTTCAAAACAAAACAACTTCCTAGCTAAGTTATTGATAACAGGTCAAATAATACTAAAATAACAAAAATTATTAATATTTTAGGTTTTGTTGATCAACATTTTACAATACTACTATGGAATCATTAATTCAAATTATAAACAAGTTACAAGATGTATTTGCTGTAGTTGGTGAGCATAAAATCGACTTACCTCAGATTGTTGTCGTCGGATCTCAGAGTTCGGGAAAGAGCTCGGTCCTGGAGAGTTTGGTCGGCAGATCATTTTTGCCTCGAGGTACAGGCATTGTAACTCGTGCTCCACTTATACTGCAAATGATTAGGTATTCCAATACAGACCTAGAGGACATGATAAAATTAAAAAAAAATCATAATATTAAATGTTGGGCATCTTTTCTTCATAAACCTGGTACAATTTATGATAATTTTGATGAAGTGAGATATGAAATAGAAAATCGGACCGACGTGCTGGCTGGTGCTAATAAAGGCATTACCCATGATCCAATTGTACTTAAAGTTTTTACTCTTTCGTATGATCTTACATTTGTAGATTTGCCTGGTATTACAAAAGTACCTGTTGGCGATCAACCTGAAGATATAGACGAACAAATACAAGAGCTCATATTCAAATATGTGCAACAGCCAAATTCAATCATTTTAGCTGTCGTGACTGCAAATACAGATCCGAGTACGTCGGAAAGTTTAAAAATTGCTAGAAAAATGGATCCGGAAGGTGCAAGGACATTAGCTGTGGTGACCAAGTTAGATCTGATCGATAAAGGAACGATACAAGATACAACAGAACTTCTTTGTGGTCATAAAATTCCAGTAAAACTTGGCATTATTGGAGTTGTTAACAGAAGTCAAAAGAACATTAACGACAATAAGTCGATGAAAGAAACTCTTAAAAGTGAAAAAGATTTTTTAAGAATGAACTATCCCGACATATACAAAAAGCACGGTAACAAAGTGTTAGCTAAAAAACTACAAGATATTTTGGTAAAACATATAAAAAAAACGTATCCGATCTTACACAAAAATTTGCAAGACACAAAGATTAGACTAGAAAACGAATTGAAAACCATCCAAACACCCGACAGTAAGGTATCGTTCATATTAGGTTTATTGAAAAATATAAACAAATCCTATTGTGATACAATATTGGGAAACAGAACAGATGTTTCCGATAAAATAATTATGGGTGGTGCGAGAATATCACAAATAATAAATGAAGAGTACTTGGAGAAAGTGAATAAAATTGATCCTTTATTTGACTTAACTGATGAACAGATTGGCATTATTTTATTAAACACTGCTGGAATAACAAATAGTTAATTTGTGAATGAAAAAGCATTGGAAAACATGGTTTGCAGACAATTAAATAATCTCATCGAACCATCAATGTCTAGTGTGGAATTTGTTCGTGTAGAGATGTTGAAGATTTTTGATTCTATTGATGAAAATCTTTTAGAAACGTTAAAAAGATTTCCCTGGATAAATTCTGATGTAAGTATGATTTTTAACAATAAGTTATTGTATAATATTAAATACTGGTTTAAAATTACAGAAAAATATCTTGTAATCTGTAGAGAGTTTCGCTCTTATACAGCTATGGGTAATATTTTATTATAAATGTATAACAATTTTCAATTTACATTCTGTTTTTGAAACACAGCAGTGGTGTGTATTTTTGTAGTTTGACTAAAAAGCCAGCCTAGACAAGTTAATGTTAATTATTAATTCAGTTAAGTTAAATCGATAGAAAACATTTTACTTAAAAGTGACTCGTTCTTTATTAAGTGCACTATAAACACATGCACTTATATACATGTATATCAACAAAAACCAATAAAGTTAAAAATTAAGTTAATGAAAATAAAATGTATAAAAAGTATAAACATTACATATTTACCAAGTAATGGTTTTAATATTTTTATTCAAATTTAAAATATATTAAAAAAGATAAAAAAAAAGAATAATATTCATTAGGTATTTAATATTTTATCACCTATTCAATGTCATCGATGACTAGAATTAAATGTAAGACATAGACGTACCGAGTACTAATAAAGATAAATAAATACTTATAAAAACAATTTTGCTACTTTATTTTAATATTATTCAATTTATTCTGTTTTATGAATTTACTTACCTTCTTTTCTATTAAGTATATTCTCACTGTTATAAATTCTATACAGATAATTATTGGAAACCATTTTATAAATCATTAACTGTCAAATAATCAAATAATTAATGACACACAGAAAGTGCAAATAAACAATGATTTATTTGTCCAATAATTTCTATTGAATATATTATGTTAGGTAATAACTTATATTCTTAACCATTTTGTTTTTAGTGAATTATTTTCAATCATATTTGTCTCATCACATATATTACTCAAACCTGTCGTTTACCAATTTCATACCATCTACATTGTCATATTATAATTTTTAAGATTAGTGTGATGTGATAACAAATATTATTATTATTATATTATAATCCTAGACGTATGTCTATAATAATTGTAACTGGGTTTGCCCGTTTAAAATATACAAAATAAATAAATAAATATTAATTTACATATATTTAATAATAACCTGCACATAACCATAAAACTTTGTACAGAATAATATTATCTATAGGTTAATTTATTTGATTTTAGGTAAGAAATGTCCTTCACATGATGTTGGATGACAAATTAACTCATTTGAAAGAATTTATAAAATCGTACATTGAGACACACCAAACATGTTTGAACACTACCAACCCTAATTTCCTCTTTCAATTTGTCCGATCTTCAACAGAAATGCAAGATTCCAATATAACTGCATTTATGAGCAACACAAATAAAACCAAGGTGGGAGGGAATGATAGTGATGAAAAAGAAGACGAAAAACAATTAAATATACAACATTTTAAACAAATGTTATCTGGCTTAAACGATTTAGACGGCACAATTGAAACGTCAAAACAAGTAAAGATCCATAAATGCTTGACACAATGTTATTTAGATTTTATTAGGGAAATCATTAGAGACTTTGTACCCAAGCGAATACATCACAAAATGGTGAAATTAGTTTTGAACGATTTTGAACATGAATTGGACGAAAAGATTTTTTCTTCATATGTAATCAATCAATCGTTTGATGAAGTTTTGATTGAAGAAGAAGGAATTGTAGAAGATCGAGAACGAGTAGGGCAAATGTTATTTGCTGTCAATAAAGCTTTGAATAATATGTTAGAAATACAGTGTTTTACATAAAAAGTAACTATATACTATATAGGTATTAATGCTAAGTGCTTTACTAAAATATTTAGAAGAAATGTTATGCTACATTTTAATTAACTCATAATTTAGTAGTTTGCTATAAACTAATATTATTTTTTTCTTTGTAATATTTGATTATATAAAAAGTTCAAAACATAAAGTAATTATGTATTAAATATTAATGTTATCCGACTAACCAAAATAGTTAAAAATAAAATTATTAATCATTAATTTATAGGTACCATTTATAGCCCATAGGTACTTTTTTAATTTGCTTTAAAATATATTATTTTTTCTTTAATGCATTTTATTATGTTAAAAAAATAAGTGTTATTATTTATTGTTAATAATCAAGTCAATAAATCTATAAAAAAATATGGTAGATATGCAGTGTTTCTAATAATAAGTTAAAAATAAAAAGTATATGTGTATTAAAATTATGACTTATGAGCTTTAACAAAACATTTGCTTTTACGATATAAGAGATTAAAAAAAAAATTTTCATTGGTGTATTAGTTTTTTAATTACTTACTTTAATTTTAATTAATCCATACTTGTGTAGTGAACATCTAATGAGCAAAAGGGATCAACCAATATGCACCTCATACAACACCGTGACCACTGTCAAACACCTTCTAACAGAATGCCTCCTCACAAAAGACACCAGAGACAAACTCATGCTCCCAAGCAACCTTTGTGAAATACTAGCACCAAACACGGAAAGAACATCTTCACTCCTAGAACTTCTCAAAGAAACAAACCTTCTGCAAAAAATATAACACAAATTCTAACATACCACATACAATTCACATTTTTATATATTATTAATATCATATTAATTATCTTATATACGTTTTTTTTTTTTTTTTTCTCTTCTGTATGCTCTAGTATCATTAAGTAAACTATAATTAAACTGTAACATGTATATCTTAAACGCCAATAACCCTGGCAGTTGCGGCGTATTTCTAAATAAAAAAAATAAAAAAAAATAAAAAAAAAAAGAAGGAAAATATTTTTTTTGTGAATTATATAAATTATTACTATAACGTATAAGGTATACTCTAACTTGAACTCGGAGTAGACGTGAATATGTTTGAGGATATGGTTAAGGAGAAAAGGGGTAAATAGAGAGATCAAAACGGAAGGGTAGCAAATTTTGATTTTGCCTATGTACACATTTTATATAGAGCCGGCCCTGACCATACGGCAATTAATAATAATGAAATAAAACAATAATATTGTTTAAATTATTTAAAAAAAAAAACGTAGAAATTATTATGTTTGCCGACTTGGGAATAAAATCCTTAAATTTCCGACTAAAAAATTTTTTTAGGTAATATTTTAATGTTTTTAAGGTCATTAACTTCCGAGCCTTAGTTATATAATGCTTGAACTGCACAAATTCTTTTATTGCACTTATTCACACTCACAGTTTTATTATTTATATTTCAATATAATATTATAATCTCCTTCGCTATCGTGTGACTATATTATAATATGTTACGTACATAACTTAGGTGTCATTGACCAGTGTTTGAAATAAATCATATTTTTATGCAATATGACACAAGTTCAGTGTCAATTTGTTGTTGTTGGATTTCTCACATAATTGTTATTTATTATTATAACTATTATTATTTTATTAACAGAGTATATAATACAACACAAGAATGTGGCTGAAGTACCTTTATTCAGCTGACTATATTTTATTGTCAAAAAAATAAAAAGAACACAGTGTCACAGCAGCAAATGAGTTGCAGAATAAACTGATAAAATAACTGATGAAAAAAAACATCACAACAAATTTGCAAAGTACGTGCAAAAATATAAATATCCAGTCTATATACTCTATGGATTCTTCCCGCTAGCTACTTTAACGGGCAGTAAAGCTTGCCGCTAATAAAGTGACCGCTATCTCGTATTTAGTGGTAACATTTTACGTAACGGTACATTGTAATAATGGAATATTAAAAGCTAAATGTGTCCGCTACGTTAGCGTACACCTTAGCAGGACATTGTAATGACCGCTCTTAGTGGCGTAAGATATTATTATTATGTATAGTTGCTGATTTGAAGTGTAATTCCGTTATATATAATATTATACGTATGTGTAGTACAGTTAACGACCCAGATAATTAAGATCATAAAACTTCCAAGACAACTTTATTGTAATAAATGGGAGTGGATATCAAAACTTAATAATAAGTCACTATTGACCATAATATATGCGGAAAAGCATATTATGGATATTATGTCAAAATAATCACTTCAAACCCATGGCTAGAACATACACGTAGAAAAATAAATAATGGGTTATATTTTTGTAGTTATTGAAAACTCGTAATTATATAGTAGGTATCCAAAACAATACTACAATAGGATAATGTTACAAACAAATCCATATAGTCTAATCTAATTGATCATTTGTTTTCATATTCGTCTGAAAAAAAAAAGATAAGAAATCGTATCGGTATCAACTAACGACTAAAGCCCACATTGAACTCCGTTAGTTGTTCAATATTTTAATCTCAAACTTTAAAATAGGTCTAAAAAAAGACAATTTCAAGATTTTTTTTAATAACAGTTTTATATCATTATTTGAAATAAATAAAAAATCCGGAGTTCAATGTGGGTTGTAGAATATAATAATATTATAATACATACCATACCCCCCCCTCCTACTAAATTGGTATTTGACACTATATTTGTGAAAAGTATTACAATTGAGGTGGCAACTAAAACATAAAACATCATTTTCAAACGTTATAATGAATTGCCGAAAATTTGGTAAAGAGGTACCGGGTCTAAATTCAATTGAAATTGAGTGCATCGTTGCTTTTTAAAAATCAGTTGTATCTAATATAAACAAACATTAAACGATATACGAGTGACAATAAAGATAAACGTGATATTATCGGAATTGGACGAAAACAAAAAAACAAAGTGTTTATAGAAGCACTTCGTTTTTTTGTTTTTTTTTCATTTGCTTATAAAAAATGATTGGATAGTGCTATTAAAAAAAAGTACGCTGTTGCACAGATAAAGTTCATTTTTACCTGCTGTGAAAATTTGGTAGTTCTACAACAAATATGGTGCGAAAAAAGTTGTCCCACGCAAAACAGTTTTTGCTATGTTGTACATTTGTAAGACGGACGCACATACGGGTGTGACGTCCTCTCAAGACAAGTAAATCAGATTTGTAAACATATTACAAGCACAAATGTAAGTATCGTGTAAAATATACACGAGTGTATGTGTTGTACAATAACATAAATTATTAGCATAATTATAATTATCATGATAAAATGATAGAATGTAATTTACCAAGTTATTAAATGCAGGGGCAAATGCCACCCTTGCCTCACCACTAAATGACGCCACTGATTATAGCCAGACAGGTTGTACCACAAGAACGCCGTGCAGGGGGAAAAATAAAGAAAACGGAAATACCTATTTACGCAAAACTGGTTTTCTAAATAATCGATTTTGTTAGGTATTTAGCGTAACACTAAAAAACCCGTACTTTAGATAAATTAAAATTTCACTTTATGTTTAAACTACCATTTTCAAAATATTTGGACTTTTTTAAGCTATTTATAAGCAGAAGAAAATTTCGATTTTTATTAGTTTTTTTAAAAATTATTATCCATAAAAATTATTTTGTTTGGCCAAAAACTTAAAAATTGTATACAAGGTTTCTTATAAGTTGTTTTTAGTGGAAATTAAAACAAAAGTTGAACGTAGGTAAATCAACAATATTTTTTTATGAGAGACATTGGATGCCTATAAATACATACCTAATCACCTATAAATTAACAAATTCTTATGGGACTTTTCTTATTTTATTGTATTCATTATACAAAAACTAATAACCGTAAGTACCTACTTGAAATGTTCACCAAACTTTTTTATTTTATTATTTTCTATATACATGAAAATTGAAAATTGAAAATTAAAATGAACTATTTATAGAAATATTCATTTTTTAAAGTATTATTTAAATAGATGTCAATACATTTCTAAATTTACTTATTTACACAGTAGACACCTCCCTACTGTTCAGCAAATTAGTACCCACTTGGAAACTTGCTAACTTTTTTATATATAATATTAGCGCGGGGGGCACTACCTTGTGATTTATCTTAAAAATTATAAATATATAGCCCCCCCCCCCCCACAATAGAAATTCCTTTCTACGCCACTGGCCATACGATTATTGAACGAAGTTATTATTTACGAACAATGCAATATATGTATAGGTAGTATAGGTACTTACCTACCTACAGATAAACTTTAAAATTTTATGAAGTTATTGAAAATGTAGCAAGGACTAGATAAAATTGATTGAATGGTCAAAGGTGAATGTATGGTAAATAAACAAATTTGCAGTGTAACTATAATGTCATATTCGGTGGGTACCTACCTACATTTTGTAAAAATCTAATCTGTCAACATATATTTTTTAAAACACATTGTAAACATTAATGCCTCGGACAAACTTAGGTTTTTATTTTTTGGCGTTGGTATGATAACAAAATATTTAATTAGATTTATTTATAAGACAAACGTATAGACGTAGACTGCAATTATTATCATACGAAATACCTCCTCTCTCACGACACCCAAAATTATTGATTTATAATATTATTTATATTTATAATATATTATATTATAATATATATGTATGTGATATGCATTTCTTTTGGAATTTTCTTTATACATGAGCGTCACGGTTCTTTGCTTAATTGTTAATATTTTTTAATATTTTTGTAGTGTGCAGTGTAACGATTTATTATCTTGTCAGTATATTATAATAATATGTGTTACTTTTTACGCCAAATAATTTATATAGATACTATTTATTACCTAATTATTATTATTATTACGAGTTATGAGATATGACAAATTACATTTACATAGTACATTATACGAATAGACGCTTGTAAATTTGTGGCAACTACATTTCAAAGCATATACCTAATTAATCATTCAATTTTTTTTTGTTATTTTTACCAATATAAAAGTGTAACATTGGACGATTCCGATAATATCACGTTTATCTTTATTGTCACTCGTATATCGTTTAATGTTTGTTTATATTAGATATAACTGATTTTTAAAAAGCAACGATGAACTCAATTTTAATTGAATTTGGACCCGGTACCACTTTACCAAATTTTCGGCAATTCATTATAAAGTTTGAAAATTATGTTTTATGTTTTAGTTGCCACCTCAATTGTAATACTTTTCACAAATCTAGTGTCAAATACCAATTTAGTAGGGGGGGGGGGGGGGTATGTATTATAATATTGCAACTTCTCGCACCATATTTGTTGTAGAACTACCGAATTTTCACAACAGGTAAAAAAGAACTTTATCTGTGCAACAGTGTACTTTTTTTTAATAGCACTAACCAACCATTTTTTATAAGCAAATGAAAAAAAAACAAAAAAACGAAGTGTTTATAGAAGCAAATAACTTTTATTGTATTTATGTTATATAAAATATAGGCACGATGTTGCATAGATAATTTTCTATCCTATATAATATTCAGAAATTTTGGAGCCATTACTACAAACACAGAAAGATAACATTTTTCAGCGCAAAACAGTTTTTGCTATGTTGTACATTTTTTAGACAAAGACAACACATGCGAGTGTGACGTCCACTTAATATTCTATGTTTAATGTTAATACAAGTTATTAAAGCATACAATTATATGAGTAAGATATTGTAGGTAGGTATAACTAAATAGCGCACCTGGATTAAAAACATGATTTTTACCAGAATGGGTGATTATTTAGACGCGTCTATGTGTACGGTAATGACAGGTATGCAGGTAGGTAATCATTTTCGATAACCGATATGAACAAGTAACAACAATAATTAGACTTGATCACAGTACGTTATTATCATTTATTATATGTGTGTCTTTATTATCATTATTAGAAAACATTTTGTGGTAGCCGGTAGGTACCTATACTATAATATTAATATGTTCTTTGTTAGGTTTTTTAGGGCATTGAAATCCCAGGTCTTATTATAATTAATATAATTATTGTTTTTGTAAAATACACAATTTATAATAAGACCTGGGATTTCAATGCCCTAAAAAACCTAACAAAGAACATATTAATATTATAGTATAGGTACCTACCGGCTACCACAAAATATTTTCTAATAAACATGATACTAATATTATGAGGATTGGCGTTACCTATTATATGTATATAAATTATAATTTTTATAAAATGCCTATACTGTTGTTATTTTGGCTGTTACGAATTGGTAAGTACACTTTATAACTTTTTGAGGGCAGAGTATAAATCTTAGTTAGCGGAAAATCTATATTTCGTTGTAAAAATTAAAAATTGCATAGAGCTGAAATGGGTTACTATCTAGATTTTTTCAAATATATTTTGTAATAATATAGGTTAGGTATGTCTACTCAAGTACTGGATTACCTACGTAGGTTAGGTTATAGTAGTTAGATAATATGATAATATGTAGGACGTAGGTGTCAATATATTATATTTCATACTTAAGTATTAAAATTGTCTACATTTTATTGAATTAGGTGATATATGCTTACTCTTCAAATTGTTTCTGTGTTTCTTCTTTTATTTCACGCTTCTGCGTTCTTAACGTATTTATATTTAACACTAAGCATGATTTTACTTGATTCACAAATCTTGATTTTTCATTGTAAAACATATACATATATATTATATTAGGTATTCTAAAAAATTCAAACAGTAGAATTTTTTTTTTAAATAATTTAATATATTGAATAATTATAATAGTATATTGTGCGGCAAGGGCGGAAAGTGAGCTATTTCAGTCGCAGGCGAGGGCCGCATTTCGCCCAAGACTGAAATGGCCTTCCCGC
Source organism: Metopolophium dirhodum (assembly GCF_019925205.1). NCBI lineage: Eukaryota > Metazoa > Arthropoda > Insecta > Hemiptera > Aphididae > Metopolophium > Metopolophium dirhodum. The sequence goes on along the minus strand of NC_083560.1, from coordinate 119,548,266 downwards.
ACGAGCCACACATACTATTTTTTATAAGGCCTCTGCGTTCATTGATCGCGCCATCACGGCAAAGGTAATTCAGGCTAGAATTTATGTAACAACCAGACTATTCTACGAAAACAATATTTCATGAAAGAAACGATTTGGTTTTATTAGCTATGCGGGGATCTATGCAACAACCAAATTATTATACGAAAACAATTTCATAAAAGAAAAATGTTTACGCGTCATGCAAGGAGGTTATAATATAAATATAAGATGTAACCAAAAGTTTATGTTTTATGAGGACCGTAGTATAGATTTTAGTGTTTGTTTGTTCAGAGAATACGCATGACGTCTGAGCTCAGTACTCTTGGGGATTTCCATTTTACCGCCCGGTACTTTTGGGGATTCCCACTTTTCCGCCCGCTGGACGGAAAAACGTCGCTTTCCAACGCTTCAACCGTCATCGAAAACTAAGCTTTTGGTGCAGGCGTGACAAAAACATTTTAACCATACCATAAGTTTACTTTATTTTTCATTAAATCTGAACGGATCTCCTCCATAACTTTGCTTATAGTTTTACAATGGTGAGTTCTATGACTAACTAATTGGCACAGTGCACAATGCCATTTATTGCATTTGGTACAATATGCCTCAATGTATTTCTCTAACGTAAATAATTATAAAACTGAATTATATGACAATATTACAAATACAATAAAGTTACGATTCAATTATTAGATTACCTATAGTTGATATTTTTTATTATAATATTTTTAGGTATTTAATTAACAATTAAAGCATTTTTATAAAAAGAAAAAACACCGTTACATATATTTTTGTTTATACGTTTGCGTCAAACGTAATTGTGCTTGGTTTCAGTGCCGCAACAATAGGGGAAGCAGGGTATGCAATGCATTCCCTGGCCAGGTTTTATGTTATGGGGGGGGAGCCCATCATCAAAAACGAAAAATTAAGCAATTTATTATTAAAAAAAAAAAAATAGAAAATGTACATTCCATATTTCTATAATAGATTGATATTACAATCATACGCCAAATGATGAATAAATATCCGATAAAATTGAGACCACTGATAACTGATAATCTTTGTTTACATCTACGATGGTAATTCACATTTGAAAATTAAAAATAGATTTATTTATAACTCTCAACATAGTACACACCAGTGGCGTAAATACCGGGTGGGCAAGGTGGGCAAACGCCACGGGCCTCGGGACCGAAGGGGGCCCCAGCCCAACATACAATACCTACACTATTGCCCATTGGTTATTTCTATATTCGTCATTCGATTCAAAATTTCACAAAAATATGTATATTATTTTGATATCTGAAAAAAATACTAGGAAATACGGACCTTATATTGGTACTATATGTAGGTATATGGTTTATACGCTAATAAATAATAATATATTATTGGAGGCCCGATTTGGGAAAAAAATATTATCTAAAACGTATCTCATATCTGGAACTAATGGCTTAATAACTCAATGGCTAAAAATAAAATGGGAAAACAAACTGATAAAGACAACAACAACAATACTGTTATATCATAGCTTCAGCTCTGTTGCTCTATGTGCTACAAATTACAATGACAGTATTACACTGATAAGTATAGTATAGTGTACACACTTACCAATATTAAAATTTCCTTGAAGCTTTGAAAGTGTTTTGTTTTTTATGTTTAACTGTTTAAGTTATAACATGGTTCGTATTTTTATTATTATTAAGGATTAAATTATTATTATTTTCTTTTTAATACATGTAGTAGTGACAGTTTATAATAAACGTGCTATACTGCTATTAAAAACAATACTAAAATATCAAAAATAATTCGCAATATAATGTCTGATAAAAAAAAATGTTTGAGTGGATACCAAAAACGAAAAAAGAAGAAGGATATTCAAGAGAAAATGTCAAAAATACCGAAAATCAACGCATTTTTTTCTACAACTCCTGCTGTTGTTCCTAGAATAGGTAAGTAAAAAATGGTTAGTCTAGGGTGAAACAATGCTAACGCAGTTTCCAAGGCGAAACGCAGCGGCAGCGAATCGACGTTGGTTTTTATTATTATTAATTATTATTTTTTTACCCGCCTTGGTCTGTTTTTAAACAAGAAAAACCCTGGAAAGTTAATAGTTATAATTTTTAACATAACAGTTTTTGACGGCGCACCAAAAATATTATTATTATTATTAATATTATTACAATATAATCTATTAAATATACATAGGTACTTTTGTATTTTATAGCTGATGAACCTCAAGCTTCAGAATTAAATGAATTATACCAGTCACCAGAGATTCAAATCAATGAAAAAACTGTTGATAATTTGAATACTGGTAAATTAATCAATTTCATACTGTTAATATCAATATTGTAGTCATAATCAATTTAAATATTTCTAGTAGGAGTATTAAATGTCTAGTTAGGTATATAGAGTATAGAGTTAAAAGTAAAATAGAATTATCATTATAATTATAAAAAAATATAATGAATAGTAGGTATATGTTTTTCAAAAATTTATTTTCAATAGTTTTACATTTTTTAACTAAACATTTGTAATATGTTATAATGATTTATATAACAATTAAAGCGAATAACAGCAAATAATCCATAATGTTTTTAAAATGTATTTTAGATGAAAATGACCATGTAGAATATGGGGTTGAATCAGATATATTGGACACTGAATCATCTGCAATAAATGGTACTTAATAATTAATTTTATTATTATTGTATATTCTTTTGTTTTTCTAAATAGTTTTACATTTTTAACTAAACATTTGTTTGTTATATTAATTTATACAACAATTTAAGCAAATAACAGTAAATAATCCATAATGTTTTTAAAATTTATTTTAGATGAAAATGACCATGTAGGACATGAGGTTGAATCAGATATATTGGACACTGAATCATCTGCAATAAACGGTAATAAACTTTATTTTGTGTTAGCGTTAATATCTATTTTAATCATGACATTTTATGTATTGCTTAGGAATTTTGTACAATATCTGACTATTTTTAAAGATGTGTATATTATTTATTTTTTTACAAGCTTTTTTGGGTATTTTATGCAATAACTAAGAATTTCATAATATGACAAATCTATTTATTTTTATTTTACTGACTTATTTTATTAAACTTATTTATTATCTTTTATTTTAACCACACAAATGGGACATCAGTTATGAGTGGTGCATATACTGGTGTCCAAAAAAGGATTTCAGATGTCGTACCAAGTGCTTCCTACATTCATTGCACAGCTCATAGCCTCAATTTGGTTATTTCTGATATTGCTAAAAGCTCTCAAAAAGTAGCTTTATTCTTTGATCTTGTACAAGATATATTTCTGTTCTTTAGCAAGAGCGCACCTAGATGGGCATCGTTGGCTTTTGGTGAGAAGACCGTAGATCAAATAAGAAATAAAGTATTAAAAAATGTGTGTGCTACTCGATGGGAAGCAAGACACAACGCCGTGTATTCACTAAAATTAAATTTTATAAATGTTTTAAAATCTTTAACCAATATATTATTAACAAGTGACAAAAGTGATGAAAAAATAGAGCCAAATCACTGAAAAAAAAAATGGAATCATTTGAATTTGTTATGTTGATGACCATTTGGGAAAATATTTTAAAACCTTTATCAATTGTATCAAAGGTATTACAATCACCACAAACCAATCTTCACAAGGTATGTGATTTATTGCAAGGAACAATTTTATCAATTGAAAAAATGAGAGATGGTTATGATGAAGTCGTTGGGTCAGCAACTGAATTATGCCATAAATGGGGTATATCCACCACAAAACCTGCAACCCATAGAATATATTCAAAACAATACTGTGGAGAAATTCAAGGAGATAGACGATTAGATGTTTAGATGTGCCCGAAGAAAAATTTCGTATAGCAATTTTTTATCCTCTCATTGATACAGCTTTATTTCAGTTACGAGATCGATTTAAAGGACTTCATTCCGTTTCAAGAAATTTTGAATTTTTACTTCCAAAAATATAGTTACCATGAAAGAGTCAGAAATAGTTAAATCTTGTTATGATTTCATATCATTTTACAATAATGATGTGACATCAGATTTAATAAGACAATTAATTTCATTAAAAGAATTTATTAAAAATACAAAAATTCAAACTATTCAAGAATTGTCATATTTTATAATTGAATATGATCTTTCATCTCTTTACAGTCAAATTATCACTGCTTGTATTATATATTTAAGTCTCCCAGTTACCGTAGCTACGGCCGAAAGGTCATTTTCCAAATTAAAACTCCTCAAAAACTATCTTCGGAATTCTATTTCGCAAGATAGATTAACTGGCATAAGTATACTTAACATAGAAAAATCAAGGACAAAAGAACTTGATATTGAAAAACTAATACATGACTTTTCAAACATGAAGGCAAGGAAAAAAAACTTTTTAAAATAAAATATTTGTATAATACCTATAATATTGTTTATTTTTTGTTATTGAAATTTAAATATTATATTATTTAATATTTTAATAAATGAATTGCTTTTTATTAATTTGACTATTTGACTACTGATAACTGATGTATTGTTGGAGATGTGTTTAAAAATATGATGAACTTAATATAACCAACATAACTATACTCTTATAGTGCTTGAATGTTTTAAAAATTGGGGGCCATACATTTTATTTTGTATTAGGGGTCTGCTAAAGGTTATCTGTGGCACTAACTTTATTTCATTATACTGTTTAGTACAGGTACAGGGGCCCCATAACATTTTTGGCATCAGAGCCCTACAATATCTAGTTGCGGCACTGCTTGGTTTGTATTTTATTAAAAACAAAGATATATTATAACTCCTTATTCATATATAGGTACTTGTACTTACATCATCGCAATTTGGACATGGGACTTTCGATATTATGTAGATATTGACCATATACTCTTCTTTTTGGTATTCCTCATCCATATAATTATTTCTTAAAATACTCCAATGACAACAAAGTAATATGAATGAAAAATTAAAACCATATTTGTATTAATATATTAATTATTCAGATAATGTTTTATACAGGTGCAATTTGTGTGTGGTGGAGACGTGGAGTGGTGAGATTAAATGTTGCATGGAGTATGGCTTCGCCAAGAGGTACTGAAGTGATGTCAATAAATCAATAAAATTAATCATCGAATGCTATAGTCATTAACTGCGCGTTGATATGTTACATACTTAAGTACCCCCTCAACTATACTGGCCATTATTTTCCATTAAATTGCACCCGTACCCTGAGTATACAATAGGTACAAGCTGGGTGCCTGGGTATATATAATATATTTTATAATACTTGTGATTACTTCATCAAAACTGTTCACAAAACAATGTACAATTTATGAGTCTTTTGATGTGAAACATCTAATGGCGCGGTACGGGAGTGAGGCCAACTGTGGCGTGACGACGCCTCAGGCCGGGGCTATATTATACATAGCGTATTCCACCGCGTTTTCCCGTTTCCTTCGAATTAAAAACGCATTGATTTATTTCGTAGCAGCTATATACACGACGGGCCATATATTCCGGCGTGGCAAAAAAAAAACGGCGGTCGGCTTGCATTTTCCGCTCAATCGGCCTCAGCTCGGCGATATCCTCTGCGCGCACACGCTCGCCTCTATATTTGCTCTGCTGCCTCTGCGTCCCTTCAGTTTTGTCGGTGTACTTAAGCGTCTTAAGCCACGCTGTGCTACTTTAATACTTGTGTATGACATAGACCTTTAGGTCTATGGTGTATAAGTATCACGCGCTGCTTACTATATATGCGTATATCAGTACCTACCTATAATATGTATTAATTTTTATCACGTTGAACGCGATTATTGGCGCGTAGACCGTATCGCCGCGACGAATATACGTCCGGTTGACTATGCGTCGACACCGGCGAACCGCGCTCTGCAATCTGTGTATAATTAATAATAATTAATTTTATTGTTATATAAATAATTAAAGAGTAGAAGTAAATAAAATATAAATACTGATGGTACTTCTCTTAATAATTTTTTTTTCAAAAATAAATTCAATAATTAGTGATGAAAAAATTTTGTATTTTTCAATCATTCTATATATTGAAGGAACATGCTATACATCCGAAGATATGTTACGTCAAGGGAGCTGGAGCAACCATTTTTTCCATACATTTAGCTCAATAAGCGAAAGAAAATTAAATATACTTCCAGTAGCACGATTTCAATTTTGAAAAGTAAATTTAGTTTGTATTCGGGTATTTCTCTTTTCTAAGCTTGCTCGGAAGTGGATTCTTATATTTTTCATGTCGTCGCTGTATATCTATCCCGAGCAAACCTAGAAAATAGACTAACTAATACGCTCATCTTTTCAAAACTAATATAAGTCGATCGAAACAAGGTGAATTTTTATTCCTCTTTTGGTACTGTTTACATCAAATTTCTGCTCTACAGCCGGAGCAAAAGTATTTTCTTCGTTTTCATTGACTTGTGCATGCGCGTATGGATGTAGAATTCTATAAGTACTTAATAAAATATTTTCTTTAACGACATATTTACTATCCATAACAAGTAGGCATGTACTATGTAGGTATATATTTAGAATACATGATAATATTAAGAATTCCTATATATATAGAATACTATTCAACATAAACTGCAAGGGGTGGAAAAGTGGGTAGCGCTCTGCTGTACAGTAGTTGTCGGGCATGTCATTGTCCTTGTAATGGACGTAAGTAATCAAGCTAAATAATATAAAAAATAAATGCTAATAATATGAACATTTGGTGACAATTTCATCAGTTTTTTCGTTTTTGAATTGTAAAATATCAATTGATAAATTGAAAAAATCGATTGATGGGAATTCGTTAATTTACCAATGAATAGAGGTATCCTATCCTAAAACTGTTAAATTCAAAAAATTTATATTACTTTCCGGTAAAGTGTTTATTAAGGTTAAGGTTACCTACCTACACTATTTTCGGCATTTTTTCAACATTTCAATTTCATATAATTTACTCCGTCAGCTTACATCACTGCTACATGAATTAAAACTATTGTAATTACTTAATATTCAAATTGTTGACCAAATTTAACATATTATTATCATTAATATTGTATATTATGAAGAATATTATCTTATGTCGTTAATGATTAAAATGTAAAACTATGTATATAATATTATAGATAAACTGATAAACAGAATATTAAGAACACTTCACCTGGTTTGTCAAAACCCAAATCAATGCCTACATTTGTCGCATACGCCATGAAGGTAATAATTCAATAATTTTGAAGTAGTGTCCAAAGGCTGTGTGCAAGTCACACATATGTTCAATTCCCAAAGTTGGTTGGCACTTATTACGGCGAGCTTGCATTTATTTCTGGCAGACTCCATCACGAAGGGACTCTGTAATTCAAAAATTGTTTGTTATTCATTATTGTGATACATTTATGTAGGTACCTAGCACATTATTATTTAATAATATTTATTACAAACAACTACGTGAACATGGGGGGCATCGTTGTCGGCAGTTAGCGTAATTTGTTAATAATATAGATTATGTAGAATATAGATAATAGAGATTTGTATTAAAGCCGTACTGGCGTAAAATGATGTACAAAATAAATGTAGGTATCTTATATTTTTTTCTATATAAAAATATTGACATATTCCCTTTTTCCCGAACACTGTCCTTATATAATTATTATGTTGCAATCATAATGTTCTCGGCACAGTCATCTCGGCCATCACTATTCTTTCAGCATTTATTCATTATTTAGATTACAGTCCGCAGTATTGGCCGTTCAGCACGCGGGACGCCACGCCCTTTTCTCCAGTAGGTACCTCTACTCACTTCTAACTATTATAATAGTCCATAAATTATAATAATACTAGTAGGTTTAAGTTGGTACCATCCTATTCAACCCTACATCAACGATTAGTTAGCTATTAGATAGAAGTCCTCTCATAGTGTAAGCTAGCCATAATATAGGTAGGTACCTAGTATATATAATGTAAAATTGTAATATTATAATATTTATCAGTGGCGTCATTTGGGGGTTGAAGAACTTTCCCCTCCTCCCCTAGACAATTTCGAAAAATACTGGGAATTTTCAATTTTACTTTTCGAATGCAATAACTATGGATTCACTTTCCTATCAGAAAAGATGCGTAAGTATACTTACTATAGTAAATCGGAGCATTTTTAGTACCCTAAAAGTTTATGGCAGACAGAAAAAAACACACACATCATTGTAAAACCAATATATTTATTGATACGCTCAGAACCTAAAATGTCAAATGTGTCTATAAATAGCTCAAAAAGAGTAAAAATATTTTTTTCATGAAAACTATTGAATTTATATAACGTAATTAACATGTACCTAAAGTGAGGTACTGAGATCAATAATTAATATTTATAAATTTTAATATATCAATACTTTATATGTTTGCGTGCTGTTTTCATAATATCGCATAAAAACATACAATTTGTATTTTAATATGTAACAATCGATTGTATTTTATTATGACAATCATATTTTTGCCCACTATCATAAAATACCTTACGAACGTAAGTCAAAAAAGTGATAGCTGATATAACAACACGTAAATAGAATACCCAATGGTAAATTATAAGTATTATAGATATTATGATAAAAGGGATAAAAGTAGGTAACCACTCGGCTGTACCTACAATACCTATTACCCATAAGTGCCAAGTGCATATCTTGCATATCCTCAATGAGTATCTAATAGGTAATAGTCACTATAAGGTATGAATTGCAGGGTACATTTTTTTTGTTTCAAATAGGTAGGTAAGTACTAAGAAAAGTATTGGTAATTTTTTACTTTTGACCGGGAATGTATCAACTGGATAAACTTTCGTACCAGAATATATTTTTAAGTTTAAAATAAAAACATTTTTTTTTGCTATAAAGTGTCCAGGCACAAAAAAAACAAATCTTAAAACCAAGTAGGCAAACTCATAAGCACAATGTTACAATAATTACAATGACTACTTTTATGATTTGCAATCATACATTTTTTCATAATTCTGGACTTATTTCGTATGAAAGCACATTTATATTAAGACAAATAGGTACTAATATTTTAATTTTTAACGATATTGGTTTTACGTTGACTTTTGAAGGGCCTCGTTATAGAGATACTACCGTCAACTTTAGTTCAAAAGCCCAAAGATTTGACAAAATTAAATTTAGTTAACGCGTTAATTACGCTATTTTGATTATGAAAAAAGATTTGAGTTCTGAAAATAAATGTCTATATAGATCGAACGGAACACTTTGGAAAAATGTTATCTAATTTAATTTTGAATTGTAATTTAAAACTTGAAATAGGGATTCTATCAAATCATAATATTGTTCCTATAATAATAGGTAGTTCTACAGTTTCACGTCACGTAACACCACGGTGTATACGTCGTGACCTATAATGTCACAACATATTCAATGCATCATATACACTGCGTGCCCAAAAAAAAAAAGTGGGTCAACTTACGGGGAATAGAGAATAGAACTAAAAACAATTAATAATTAAATAAAAACAAAAAAAAATAGAAATTAACTAAAATATCTAGGTTCTTGTCGGTGGCATGTGTCATCATAAATCATAATTAAGCAGAGATATGCAAAAAAAGCAAAAATAATCAGAAAAACTGGAAATTAGCATATTTTTGAAAAATCGTTGAAAATAGCAAAAAAAAACACTTTTAAATTTCATAATTGAACGTGTTGTAACATTACATACACATTATACTTCTATAGAACTCTACTACATACCATAAAAATAAGCAAATGATATAAGTCCCGAGCCCTGCTAATAAATAATAATCATATTTTATGAGTTTATGACTAACACAATAATATTATATTATATAGGTCAAGGCTGGGCAAGTTCATGATTTTTTTTAACTCAGTTAAGTTAAGTTAATATGCATCAATAACAAAAAGTTAAAAGTTATAAGTTAATTTAACTATAAGTTAACTCAGTTTAGTTGAAAGTTCATACACACTTTTTGTTAACTTTTTATTAAGTTAAAAAAAAGTTAATGTGTTTATACAAGGTTAGCGTACTTAATTTTTTCCCGACCAAAACTAAATTATAGACTATAGTGTTTATACTTTATACACTATTTCCATATAAGTAAGATTCGAATGATTTAAATTTTTAACTTTAAAAAATTCACGGTAAATATTTTTTGACATGAAAACGAAATAGACTGAAATAGTGAAATATTGTATAGCGAGCTGTGACTATATACGATATGCCTATTTAATTTTCCATATTATAAACACCGATTTAAGTAATGTCATAGTGTGTACGTAATCATATATTATAATACGCGCCGCGTAAATATAAATATAAATATATAATACCTACGCGAACGAGCGCCGCGTAACTTTAATAATAATAATAAGCGTATGCGATGCGTGTTTAGTAGTAACAACGCATACAGATAACAATATCGAGCGCGTGACCATGAGCGGCGTGCGTCAATGTATATGTTACAGCTAAAGTGTTGAATTCCGTTATTTTATGAAATAACTAGGTAGTTCAAGAATTACCTACGAATGTTAGTTAAATTATGAAATAATACATGACAATTGTACTTTAACTATAGTTATTTCATAGAATATCTAGTTATTCTATACAATTTCACTTTGATATCCGTTAAAGTATAAAATACATTAAAATTTAAAATATATATTAAAATATTTTATTTTACTGAATTGATTATAGTTATATTATTTATTTATTTGTACATGTAAGGCTATTATGGCATTTAGAGTTGCACAATACCTCTTTTTTTCTACAAACCCATCGCTTTGTGTCACATTTTTTGGTACAAGTGCACTTAAAAAAACCCTGACCACTTCCCAGTGACTGCGCAGTTGCCGCAGATCTTAATGTAATACTTTCATTTAAACAGCTTCTACAGCTAACAAATTTTCTGAACATACTGTGAACTGGGATCGAGAGTATAGTTGTTTTAACGCTCATGTAATTATAATGTGTAAGTAGGTATCAAATAAATAATAAATAACTTGTATAATTTAAATTTATCTTAACATATATTTATAAACCCTATTTGGTTTTAATGAACGGTTTTTGACACTAATATAAAACTTATCTTTCATTAAATCGAATTCATTCATTATGAACAATATAGCTAATACTAAAAATAATAGTGTAGAGACAACAGCGAACACGTGTGACTGTAAAACTATTACTAAACTTTAAACCTTATATTAATTTAATGTTCAACTTTTATAGCTAAGGATTGAAAATTGAAAACAAGGCTCTTAGGCTCCACGTAAATAGCCCGAATAGGTTATATATAAATTACTTTTTTCACAATAATATTATCAATTATACTTGGGAATATCATAGGCTGACTGACCATTTTCGCTCAGAATCGTTTTTCTTATACAATTATATTATATCATTGAATTCAAATTTAACACCATCCATTACAGTGGCCCACTTGTAACCTACTGTACAGCAGAGCGACATCCACTTACCCACCTTTTTTATTGATAAATCTTTTCGTTTGGCTCAATGTAATGTAAAAACAATTTTTGAATATTTAGGAACTACAACTATTATACTGAACTTTGGGACATATATCAAATATATACATATTATCATTGATTATAAATACTAAGTATTTTAATAGTATATACACATGTTGCCACAGGTTATACATATAATAATTTGAATTTATAATTTTGAAATTTGAAAACTATATTTTAACCCACGTTTGTTTATCCGAAGTTAATAGACTTAAAACTACTAGACGATTTTTAATAAAAAGTTATACCAATTGATTCCTTAAAACTTAGATGGTGTTTATAGTTTATTTTTTCAATCCCTATATACCTATATCTATCTAAAAGGTATATCTCAAACGTGACTTTTCTTTTAACTCACGAAAAAAGAATACTTTTTTGTTTATTTATAGTTGCCAATATTACTATTATAATTAGAAAAATATTATCGAACATACATTTTTTTACAAATAAATCTATAAAAAAAATCAAATCTTTGACACGGGCGGGACAGCTAATACGTTATAACTGTCTATAGTTATCGCCCAATTCCGCAATGTTGATACTAGTATACACTAGTAGGTAACAAGAAATTTCTACTAAGAAATTTGGATATCCTATTTTTGTACTCCGATGCCTTGGTCCATGACAATAATAAACTACAATAATTACAGTGAGTTTTATGTGATCACTGGTTTATAGAATCAACCATTTATTTGAATCAAAAAGGACAAAATCCAAACTAAATAGCTCATATTATGTGACAAATGTTAAATTGACCTTTTAATTTTTATTAGAATCACTAGCTATAGGTATGTACGGGATAATTGAATAATTTTTATGAACATTTTTTTTTATCATTCTTCAAATTGATTATATTACAGAAAACCAATTGCTGGTACATTTAAGTATTACTGTATTAGCCATTATACTGCATTGGCGCAAATATGGGGGGGGGGCTTGGGGAGACTTAGTTCTCCCAAATGTCGTTCAAGTCCCCCCAGTTCAAAATTTAGTAATTAGTACTAATTTTTATATTCTGTGGTACTAAGCAATATGGCTTATGGGGAAGGGGGCTTGAGTCCCCCCAAAAATTTAGTCAATTGGCGCCTATGCATTATAGGTATACAATTTTATTTTTTATACTTATCAGTGTATTGATATTCGATAATAATATAATATACTACGTAATACAAATATAATATATATTATATATATTATATATAATATATAAAGGTTTACATTAACAAACGCGGAGAAAAAATTATATTTTGCTTGATTATTGAAATTCGGGCGTGGCATAGGAATAACTTACTTATTCATGAATTTGTAAACTGGACGCGACTACGCGAGCCTTACAAATAGATTAGGGACGAATAAAATGCTTCTTGCATCTGGTTAGTCGCCGTTTGGGTGGGTGTGTGAACATAGAATAGATAAGATAATAATGAATAGGCTACTCCTATATTAACTAAAAAATAAGCCGTTGTTCGGAATGTGCAGAGCTGTATTTGAACATTTTGCGCCCCGGGGCCACATATTTTTCCGCCCCCAAAAAGTTATTTCTTAAAATGTAAAGTGCCTATTATTTTGGGTCATAATGTATGATTCATAAATGTGGTTAGATTTTGAAAATTTTTTTTTTTGGAAACCTTTGTTTTTAAATGAGTTAAGAACAATCAGTGATGCAAACAGAATTTGTCGGTCGGACTTAGTTTCAAAGTTGTACACGAGTTTGCGAATTTCCATCCGTTGGGGGTTTTTTTTATTAAATTTCTTTATTAATAATATAATATACAGTAAGTACAATAAGTAATTTCTGATTTCACCAAAATTATAAGGATAAAAAAACTTACATTTACGAAAAAAGAAAAAGAAAAAATTTTATTTTTGGTATTTTAATAATAAGATTTTAAGGTTTTGAAGTTTTTTTAATCTTATAACTTCTACATAAAATTTCACTGACTTTTTTTATAGTACCATCATTAAGCGTGGAAAACACACATTTTGAAAAAAAAATGCACGAAAATCGATTTGCAGCTAAACTGCATTAGTCTATTCCTTCCAATATTTCTTATTTTAATTTATTAGTTATCTCTTAAATCTCTAGGAAAACCAATGTCAAATAAACATACTTTAGTTTTTATAAAAAAAAGTATAAGTAAAATAAAAATGAATACAATATTAGGTACAATGATTTTTTTATAACCGTTTAATTTTTCATCTTATTGTAAAAAAAAATTATTGCACATTATTTGAAAGAATCTAGTACCGTTGGTATCCGAGTAGTTATTAAAGTAGTAATACTCATATTATAAAAATAAATTATAATATTTTATAATATTATATAGTGCCCTCCATCTAGCAAGGAGTTTTATCATTAATTTTATTTGTTATTTAATTGATAAGTACTAAGTAGGTACCTTTGAAACCCAATGTCCTAAATATCAAAAGGTTCATTCTCGCGTTATAGATACTGTGGTAGTGTATCCAGTCTTATATTATTATCTATATAACTATATATGGATAATAATTAACCCTTCGTTTGTGTGTTGGGGTTTATTAAACCCCACGTGACAAGATTTTGCGTGATACTACTAGTGATTAAACTAGATAAAACTTTCACCTCCATGAAATCCTTCTTAACATAGTATACTCTATAATGCAAAACTGTTTTGGTTAATAAATTACCTTATGCTTAACTGTTATCATACAATCAACTGAGTAATATCAACTTTTGGGTATTTCAAACCCAAACACATCATTCATGTGTATGAAATTATGTATATATGTGTATTATATGACATTTCTTTTTCTTTTTTTTTATATAATGCTATTTCTATACTAACTAGTTGTTATAAAATTAAATTTGAATTAAAGTTTAACTATAATTTAGATTTTTTGTTATTTTTTCACTGTGGGGTGTAATAAACCCCAACACATCAAAGATGCAAAAAACCGTCAACACACTAACGAAGGGTTAATATGGTTATGAAGGACATCGTGAGACAGCGCGGTTATGATAAACACAGACGCGTGCGCCGCCGTCGTTTGCTTAGGTGGTCACATATAGGCAGTTACAATAATTTTTAATAAGTATTTAAAATTTAAATTTTTACAAAGCTAGTCATCTTTGGGTGGATCTGCATGTATTCTATATTGGTCGTAAATATGTTTCTGTATTTGTTTTGTATAATATTAAGACTATATGCTCACCTAATCGCGTAACCTAATCATTATTACATATTTATCGTGTTTTTTGCTCATCCGGTTAGGCGATAGTTATACACATAAATACTTTTACTATTGCGTTAGTGCGCTACTGGATTTAGCGTAAAGTTGGTCGCCACAGCATGCAGATCATTTTAAGGCTGTCAGAAAGGCAATAACTAGTTATGCACAGTTTTTAAAAAATCCCTTTTAAAACCATGCAAAATATTATTCAAGTAATCATTCGTGTGCACTATATATAGGTACTACGCGTTTAGACAATATACTATGTATCTATTTACTATTATCTTCTTATCGATAAATGTTATATTTTACTAAGCTATATAATGTACTCACCATTAAAGATAGAAAAAATTATATGTACAATCGTAAATATTATTTTTGTAATTTTGTTTTTAACACTATAAAATTGCTTAGAAATACAGCTTTGGGGGGGGGGTCTTAGCCCCCCCCCCCCCTAGATCCATCCCTGACAGTTCAATGGATAACAGTGCGTAGGGTTTGGTCTGCGTAGACAAAGTCCCTACTATAACCTATTACCCAATAGTGGGAATAAGTTTGTGCAGTCAGAAAAAATCGTTAAAAAATACCTTGGATTATCCCTAATATATTATATATTTTATTTCGTAAACCAATATTAATTTATTATATTGTTTAACACATGCACTTTAGTAACAGAGCTTGTCGTGGGGTCATCGACACCCCTGTCCCTACAATATTTTACGTAGAATATCACCTTATCCCTATACACTTCATTTTTCTATAGTTGTTACTTTTTCTTTTCCGTTTATCTTTTCATATTTTTATTCTAATACAATTATATTCTTACTAGTTGCTACGTAATAATTTAAGGAGGATAAGTTCAAAATATAATATAGTTTATAGAATATATACCATAATACCAACATATTATAACTATCTACCTGGTTAAAACTCATAAGTCGATATAGTTTATACAAACGATCTGGCAAAAACAACAGTGTGGTTCAATAATCGTTTGCACACCTTGGCACGTACAAACAAAATCAAAATATATAAACATTTATGTTATTTTTTTGTAAAATATGTATTATATTACATGACATATTAAACAAAAAGTTTTATTTAACATTTATTTTTACAATTAGAGTTTTCGGCTACGCATACTCCCGATAGGTAGATAGGTAGAAGTGGCATTGTCACACGCGCGAGTCACCAGACGTGACAGGGCGATAACGATTACACGGCCGCCGTCACGATTATGTTTTATACATATTTTATAACATTATATTTTAACTGCGTCAGTTGTAGTTTCGTGGCGGAGAACTTCGCATCAGAACCATTCTAGCGGTTGAACATATCGATGCATTTCATTTTTCACGGACGATCCAACGTTTTGCCATCAAAGTATCAGAGCTGCGCTGCAGTCTGTACGATTCATGTCCAGAAAATGACTTGACATTTTCACATTTCACATCGAGCGCCAAATACTGCGGGCATCGTGTCATCGTGAGTATCTATCATATTTTTTCCTAATTATTATAATATTTTATATTTTTTGCACCTGTAAGTTTACTATACTATTGGGCCACCGCCCGTTATAGGTATATCGTATATGTCAAAATAAATAATTATAGTAGGTATACGCTATTGTAAAATAGTAATATTATAAATGCACGTTTCCAACGTTTTGTCAACGTTTAGAGGATATAGCTACAAACAATTTTTTGTCACGCCTGCACCGAAAGTTTAGTTTTTGATGGCGGTTGAAAAGTTGGAACGCGACATTTTTCTGTCCAGCGGACGGGAATCCCAATGGTGCCGGGCGTGGAAATCACCAAAAGTGTTGGGCACGCATAATATCACTCGTATCCCCTGAACAACCAGGCACTGAAATCTATACCACGGTCCTTTGCCGTGGACGTAGAGGCGTGACAAAAAATAATATGCTTGTGGCTCGTGCGGGAAGGCAATTTCAGTCTTGGGCAAAAAGCGGACTTCGCCTGCGGCTCGTGCCATAGACGTCGACCGCGACTGAAATAGCTCACTTGCCACACAATATTGTAATATTGTATCCCTAAATAGGAATTATAATGAGCGAATATCTGGATCAGAGTGTAGTTCGTGTTACAACAAATTATATTACCTCCATACGGCCATAACCTATTTTCTCGCCAAGAGTAAATTATTAGTATTTACATGTTAAGTTCGCAAACACTAACGATATTAATTTTGAGCGTCCAGTTACTTATTAGTTATTACTTGTTGTCATACATGATGACGAACTATTATAATATGTCCGTAATAAGCACGATGTAGATAAAATATACAATACGTAATAACTTGTATGGTATAATAGGTAGTCGGTGGAGTAATATATTTTTTTGTGGCGATGATGGGTTAGTGGCTGTTTAATTTTTAAATTCTAAATGGAGCGATTAATGTATTTTAATTTTACAAAAATTTGTGTGTGTATTGTCCAGTGGTTTTCAAATAAAAAATACCAAAAATACCTACTCATAATATTTTTTTTTCAGTTCAAATATCAACAAAATTAGTCAATTTTTAGGTGGATTTACATTGCATTGAAACTAAATGATCGCCCAATATTAATAGGTAGGTAACCAAAATGACCTATTTATTGCGATTTTTTGCTAATTCGACAATAACACACGAATACGTTTTATATTGTATTAGTGTGCCTCTGAATTTAGCGTGACATCGGCCGCATCTGATCGTGTGTTGGCTGTCCAAAATAATTCAACTAGAGTTAGCGCATTTATTACAATTTCCCATTTAAAAGTACACAAAGTATTATAGAAGTATAACCACTCGTTTTCACAATAATATGACTTAATTACTATATTTTTATGCGTATAATATTTTATTGTCTGATTGTCAAAAATTATATTGCACGTGCCAGTATATTATTTTATCATTTAAAAGATAACCATACGTATCGAAAAGATACACAACACAGCTATGCGGAAAACATTCGAAAATTAATTTTCTCACATTTCATGTCAACCTTGAAAAAATTAATCTCATACCTCAATTATAATTATTTTTCTTCGTTTTCTACAATAATCTGTGTCAGATTGTGCGCAAACTAGTTATAAAAATGTACGCTGATAAGTTGTGCATATTATACTATAGGGCCGCCCGTCTGATGTGATGCCTATTAATAAGTAAAATAAAATTATCATTAGGTACATTATTCAACCATCGCCGTACGATGCCGGCTAGAGAACGTAAACGATAGTTGATACTACACTGTCTATACTCGATAGGATATAATATTATATTGCTGTAGGTACAAACAAGTAGTAATACCAATTCAAAGTAACATAATATTTTATTATATAAGTGGTCGTATGTCATTAATACCCTATTGTTGGTTTTTGGTAAAAACCACTCACTCAGACTAGGTTTTAACTAGTATTAATGTCTTGTTGAATATGCCCACTTTTGAAAACATTATATTGTGACTTCTGGTACATAAATAACATAGGTATTGAAACCATTCATTTGGTATACGTTACATAATACGTGTGCAATACCTAATTAATAAAAATCAACTCACTTTTTTAACTGAGATTAGTTAGTACAAATGTACGATTCTCTATATTAAATTTAAACTTTTATGGTTACATTTATAGATAATGCGTAAACTATTAACATTGTATAAATTAACATTGAACTTGACTTAACTAATTCAATTATATTTTACCGTTAACTTCAGTCTTGACTACCTATCTTTGCATAATATATTAGCGTTGCACAAAGTTTATTAAATTAAAATTTGTTTTACAATGATGGGTTTTTTATGTGTAAATTATTATTTGTTTTACCGCAACAATTAGGTACGTGTCAAATAAGTAGGTACATAGTGTGATTTGACGTACCTACCATTTATAAATAATAATACACTTTAATTTGTTTTTATTATTATAATTGTTTTATTCAAAATAAAAACAAAAATGAATAACAACTTATATCAAATATAATATATATTGTTGTTGTTTTATATAAAACCTATTAACTAATGGAGATATAAAAAAAATAGTCGTGTATATATATATATAATAAATTTGTTCTATATTACACAGATTACTTTCATTATAACATGATATTGCATTATATTTTTAGTGTAAAATTGTAAATATTTGGTTTGCAGAAAATGTCATGACCTCAAGAAAAAAATAAATTTTATTGTGTTGCATGTTAGAAATTTCTTTAATTATTATATTTTTTTTTAATACTTAAATGCTTATATTTAAATCAAAATCACTATGTATTAAGTTAGAGATGTTAAATTACTCATTTATTTAAAAAAAAACTAAATTTTTATAACATACGTATAGAAATAATAAAAAAGGTGGGCAAGTGGGTATTGCTCTACTGTACAGTATATGTGGTTTACTGTAATGGATGTAATGGATGGATGACATTTTAAAATGTTAAATCATTGTAAACAAAAAAACAATTCTGAGCGAAGACGGTCAGACTATGTTATTAAGTATATTTTTTGGTATTATTGATATAATTTATTTTACTATTAATAATACAGTAGGTTGAATAAATTTGGTCAAAAACTGGTTTTGCGTAAAAAATTCCGTTTTCTCTAATTTGTTTGGGAGTTTACCCGATGATTTTGAAATTATTAGCAATTAAATAAATTTTACGCGCAAGTTAAAATTATATTTTTTTTATGAAATATGTATTTTTTTAGAATACCCAAAATACTGGTAGGGGGATACTAGTTCTCTAAAAGCTAATACAAATATTTGGTTTCAAGAGGCATTGCAAGTTTGGCATGTTCAAGTGTCTATAATTATTCATTTTGGGGATTCAATAAAATATAAAAAATCGATTAATGGGCGGTATTCGTTATAATTTACCACTAAATATCAAATATCGTAAAAATGATAAGTTCAAACGCTGATAAAAATTAAAGTTTCGTTTCAGAAGTGGCGCAACTATGGCTAAAATGTTGCGGGGGTGGTGCCACCACATAGGGGTGTATTTTAAACTATAAATATAACACGAAATATTTCAAACGACATGACTTTACATTTAATTTGGGTTTTTTTACTGCATAAAGGACTTAATATTACACATATTTTTGAAAAATTTACGTTTTGCGGGGTACCAGTGAAATATCACACTCCGCTCCTCAGTACTTCAAATATACTTATAAATTATAAATTAACCATCCAAAATTTGAAGTCGCTCTGCTGTATAGTATCTACCTAGGTGTCGAGTGTACCTCGTCATTCAGTAATTCACTGGAACGTGTGTGTTAAACTTAATTCAATTATAAATCATTGCATATTATATGAAAAATGATTCTGAGCAAACAAAGTCAGACTATATTCCTATAAGTATATTATATTATTATAATATTATATTGCTTTTTTTAGTAATTTATTTTATTTATTGTAATAATATGGTAGGTTTATTTATTCCGAAAACAAAACTAATTTTTAACATGCTATATTATTATTTATCATAAATTATAATACCTAGTATATCTTTATATTATATATTTGATGTAGAACGTGAGAAAAGGTTTGTGGTATCCTACCTAATAACTTAAAATTAATATAAATAATATTTTTTTGTAGTATTTTTTAAGTTTATTTCTTAATATTATGTTTTTGTTATTGCTATTAAAGTAATTTAGTTTACCTACTTGTGTGAAACACTGAAACAATTTTGGTAGTGGAGGTTACTTTGACTATGTAAATCTATATAAATTATTAATAGAACGATGTGTGGTGCAAATAGGTACCCATCTACTAGTAAAAATATATTTTTAAAATAATGGTATTTCAAACATTTAAATTAATGCTAAGTTATTTATTTAGCACGGACCTTATTCGCAGTCCACAGACTTACCTATAAGTTATATTTTAATAAAAGCTTGCAATATTATATTATAACTATTATAATATACAGGATCTATCTTATGTCACTGTACGCGAATTTTTTTTAATGATCATCGATCGATAATATGGAATTTCTTAAAAACAAAAAAGACGGTTTTCTTTATTTTTAACTGGCAATTTTTTTTTTATCAAAATTTAAAAATGTTTAAGCACGCAGTAAAACCAACAGCAAAATCAACTTCATTTTGTACAACGACATTAGATATATTCTGTATAATGATTATAATTAATATTATACTTATCCGTTTTAGTTGATATAATTATTTAATTTTTTTTTTTATTGATCCTGAAGCCCATTAGCTGTTTGTTTTTTTGTTTTTTTGGGGAAGAATTGTATGTTTAGAAAACACGTGCGTGTTGTTTTCTGCAGATTTTCAAGTGGGCACCCGTAGGTAACACCGGTGGCACCTGTTCATCAGACACCGTGACTTGCCCGAAGAAAAATGCAGCCCGCGGCCGTGGTATCGAACCGGCGCCGGTGTGCGTCGCAACCGACGCCTTAATATGCGGGGAAAAACAAAATAGCTTGTATTTCGCCGCATACGGGCAACGCATTGCGTGCAGAACTGTTGGTCAATATATAAAACGCACGCACTCGCCCGCACTAGCTAAATAGGACATTACGCATAGATCCGCTCGGCCACTCCTTCCCCTTGATATAATTAATTAACATTCTTAATGTTTATAAATTGACTATACAAGGTTGTACACTGGAATGCCTTAATATTTTATTCGGATTTCGAGTGTTTAGTATAAAATGATAGCTACGTGCAGCTACGTGCAAAATATTATTAAAAAAAAATAATATTTTTAGATAATTCTTAACAATTGTGTACGTAAATAGGGATATAAATATATAACGAATTTCTAAATAAAAAAAATAATATTAAATATGTTATGGTCGTAAAATAAGTCGATAACCAGCATAGCCAGTGGAACATAGGTATTATAGAAAAATGAACTGTAGGTTAGATTAAAAACTTCGCTGCGTACAAGTCAGTATACCATCTGATCACCAAGAGAACATGGTTTGCTTGCACCTCTGACCCAACCCGACAGGTATAGTCACAGCAAAATCTCACATAAAATCTAAATAGGAATAATTTTAAAAACATGTTAGAGTTATAAAAATTACTTAGAATTTAGAATTACTTTTTAAAAGTGACAATGCATAATATTATACATGAATTTAGCATTTCAAAAATTTCAAATTTTTTGACGATATTATATCGACGATCAGCATTATTTAAAATATACAATATATTATGGTTGTGTTTAAGAACTTTTCCTATAGGTAGTTAAAAAGAAAATTAACATGGTCTGACGCGCTATAACATACAAAGCAATCATTTTTTCTCACGATTAATATTTTACCTGCGCTTGACTCACTAGGAATCAATAATATTGTTCTGGATAACTCGACATAACCATTCGCTTAACAGTCAGATCGCCGTTTCGCTGGATAATTTGCATGATATATTTTATTAGATAACTAATTAGATAACTACGTATGTACCTAGCTATAATTATTATGAAATGTTTGTATAATATATATATATTTAAGAGGATGCTACACAGATAGGTATATGTTATCACGGTCTTACAAGTGCGTAACACAGTAAATTTACAAAGCAGATCACGTTTAGCTCCGTTAGTTTAAAAACTAGAGTGAATCGACCTATTATAAAACTATATGTTAAGAACATTTCAGTGTTTGTGTGTGGGTTTTTCACGATACTCAGTTTTTAAGTGAGCTATGAGCATTTTTAATTTATGCCTCATTATATACGCATAATTTGCTAAAAAATTTAACCATCGTAAAAAACCCACACAAAAACACAGATAATGTTCTTAACATATAGTTTTATAATAGGCTGATTCACTCTAGTTTTTAAACTAACGAAGCTAAACGTGATCTGCTGAGCGTAAATTTGTTATGTTACGCTGCACTTGTAAGACGGTGACAACAAAAATCTTAATAATAAATTTACCATAATTAATTTTAGCACTGCGTATCTTAAATCAATAACAAATAATTATAATGAACCAACCGAATGTCCATAAAATGTTTGAAAAAAAATTGAAAACTTGATAAATAAATAGTTTACGAAAGCATCATGTCCTGTATATCCAGTGTAAAATACGATATTATTAAATAACGTACCACAGGCATGACGCGTGAATGCATGATACAAATACATCCAGCCGTATATTGTGCATTGTCTGTTCACCTGCACCAAATTATCGTACGTCATATTATGGGCATCAACCATCAACATACTAAACAATAATAGGTTCAAGAAAAACAAAATTTAGAAGAGTAATTTGAATTAAATAATCAATTAAATACAAAGCGTATAAGTTTCGACATAGCAGACCGATAGGAAAATTACAGTTTGAACGATCGCACTTCAGCTATTAAAACAGTAAAATATACTTATTTACTGCAGCGCTTAAACAATAAATTGAACTGATGGTTACAAAATGTTATCCTGAGCTCAAAGTTTATTTAAAAAATCGATGTGTTTATTATTATTATTATACATGTATATTTATATATAGTGCCAGGAAGGGTTTTTCATCCAAATTTGTTTTAGCACTAGGATAGCTGTATTTTGGCCGAAACCCGTGAAACCAGCCGGTCCGGTTGATTATTATGAATTGATTGTAGCGCATCACAGTGGACCAACAAATTCACAAACTATGAACAGCGATTCATCTTCGCCAACCGCTTTAGCTTCCACACAAATACAGGAAAATCCGAACAATTTCTTATACCACAGCAATTGTAAATATCAATGTACTAGATTTTAGGTTTTTAATAGGATTTTATTGGGTTTTTTTTATGCACCTAGATAACGTGTTCCGTGTTCCTGTTCTGGATTGTAATAATGAACAGGATAAGGGTCAACCAATTTTTTCAATTGCAGTACGAGCTGTGAATAACAATCCACTTGATCCTCATAGTCCATATTATGGTCAGTGGTCCGTTCTTGAGTCAGCCAGTTGTGTGTTACCAGGTAATTTTCTATGACAAAATAGATTTAAACAATTTCAAATAAAGATAGGTATTTAATGAATTATTAAACTATAATAATATGCTCATCACGTAAAAACTAGCATTAGGGTAAATATCAACTACTTGAACACTAGGCTACAATATGTTGTATGTATTAAGTTATAAATAAAAAAATAATATGTATGTTTTCCGAGTCATTGAAATCATAAATCTTGTAGTAAATAAAGGCTTATTTATTTCATATTATACAAGCATAGGTATAATAGGTATAATAGACAATAAATTATAGATGGTTGATAAATATACACGATGACGCAACAGACACAACCTTTTAAAAATAACGTGATATTTGTTTACGAAATTTTATTTAAAAAATTATGTTAAATGTACAATTTTGTCCTGGAAATATTGAAAACTCAAAACGTCCACCGTTAAGTTTTAAGAAATAAATTATTTTTATTATTACATTTTTTCCTATTATTAAGATATATTTGTAACTCTTACTTTGAAAGATACAGGCTGAAAAGAGGTTATTGATTTTTCATATTTAATAGTGGTAGTTCCTTAGTTCGTAGCTGCAATATTTTTTTATAAACGTTTAAAATTATTATTTTAATGAGATTCGTCAAAATAGCGAAAATGTGAACATTATTTGTAGTAAAAAATGCATAACATTTTAGATTCTGAGCGGAGTGGTGACTATTGATTTTACAACGATGATTGTTTTATTCATGTATGTTTCAATATAATGTTATTTTTCTTTTTATCATGAACAATTTATTAAAAATATTACATTAATATTTGTTTAATTAGTTTTATACATATTTAAAATCTTACTTTGAATCTTTAAAATTGTAATTTAATTTAATTTCTTTTTATTAATAATTATATTTTATTATTTAATATCTCTCCATCTCCAATACAAGCTTTGCTTAAAGGAGATAGATAATCGAAAATTGTATCTTCTTATCTTCGACTTAGTATGTCGTTTAAACAATAAAAAAACATTTGGATGGGGTAGAAAAGTGTTGAGTATTTATATTTTGTTTTGGTTTAAGGTGTGTAATTTATATAGGTACATAAGATTTAACAAATGTTACAATATACTATTGTCATTTCAGTAGGTATACACATCATTACATCAATGATAATTTGATAACAGACACCAACATGTAATAGTCAAAGTCTCCACAATATTGATGTATAACATTGGTTTGCTTAACTTTACGTTTACACATAGACACATTAGAAATAATGTTTAAATAATTAATAAATAAATTATGAAAATGTAATTTTCTATTCGACCTATTGTGACTTATTAAGAGGTACCTAGTGTTAAAAATTAATTATTAAAAAATATTCCCAGAACCAAACATATATTACGTTATTTCATTGCAATGGTACTTTTGATTGATATCTTATCTATCATTAACATACAATATTATATATATAATTTGAAATACATGAAGTATAATTAATTTAAACATACATATACAAATGTATGCCAATTTTAAACACTTTCTTTTAATAGGAATAAAAATTAATAAATTAAATTGCCGGGATAATTGCATAAGGTTAACTTGTCAAAAGTCATATACATTTATAGGAAGGTACAGGTTTATGGTATTAAACCTTGGACATTGACAATAATTAAAACAAAAATCATATTTGATGTTTTAATCAATGAATTGTCCTTAAAATATTTACCTCGATTCTGTTATTTGTTTAATTTAAATGAACATAAAAAACCCATGACAAATTACTATTAAAATCTATTAGGTACTTACCAAAGAAAGTTTTTGGCAACACATGAATACATTTAAGACGAGCTAATAAATTGTAATACCTACCTAAAGGCTGGGCAAGTTAATAATTTTTTTTAACTCAGTTAAGTTAAATTATATGCATCAATAACAAAAAGTTTATAAAGTTAAAAGTTAATTTAATTATAGGTTAACTCAGTTAAGTTAAAAGTTAATACACACTTTTTGTAAACTTTTTATTAAGTTAAAAAAAAGTTAATTTGTTTATACAACGCTAGCGTACTTAATTTTAATACATATTTTTTGACATGAAAACGAAATAGACTGAAATAGTGAAATATTATGAAATTAAAAACAAAATAAATTAACTTAACTTACTTCTTAAAGTGAAAAATTAACTCGTTAATTTCACGTTAATTAAGAAAGAAATTTAGTAAGTTAATAGATAAGTTAATGAAAAGCCAAAAGTAACTAGTTAGGTTATAAAGTTAAAATAAAATTAACTTTTTAACTCGTTAATGCCCAGCCTTGCCTAAAAGTATTTAGTCATAGAGAAACAATGAATAATGGTTACCAGTAAAATTAATAAAACCTTATAATGAAGAGATAGCTTCAATTTGTCAATAAGTATATAAGTCAAATGTTCTGTTAAACCTATATGTCATACTGAAACTTCAAATTTGTATCGAGCAAAAAACATTGTTTATATAATTTAAATTAATTGTTATACTCTTAGAATCAGTTTAAAATAATAATATATCATATTATTATCATGTACCTACCTATAGTACCTACCTTATGTTAAATAAAAATGTATTAAAACGCAAAATACTAATTTATATTCAGGTTGTGTTGAATGTCAACTTTTAACTATGGTATAGGTACCTATAGGCTACTATTGTATTCAAATATAAGAGTCGCTAATGAAAACTATGTACCTATTTACTTGGACAATAGTACTTGGAGATACAACAGTTAGGTAATTTACAATATTGAGCAATTGACAGATCTCATTTTTGTGTATGTAGGTACTACATTCACGCATAACCAATGTAATGTATCGTTGGCTTAATGATTTATAATTTGATGGTATGTTTTTGATCTTAGAGTTCAAAATTGACAAGTCTGTACACTATAAGAACTTAATATAAGAACCACTGGCTAGACATTGCGTTCTGTAAGTTCTGAGTGTTTTCAAATGTGCGTGAAGTGGAACCGCTGTTATGTAGGTACTACATTCACGCATAACCAATGTAATGTATCGTTGGCTTAATGATTTATAATTTGATGGTATGTTTTTGATCTTAGAGTTCAAAATTGACAAGTCTGTACACTATAAGAACTTAATATAAGAACCACTGGCTAGACATTGCGTTCTGTAAGTTCTGAGTGTTTTCAAATGTGCGTGAAGTGGAACCGCTGTTATGTAGGTACTACATTCACGCATAACCAATGTAATGTATCGTTGGCTTAATGATTTATAATTTGATGGTATGTTTTTGATCTTAGAGTTCAAAATTGACAAGTCTGTACACTATAAGAACTTAATATAAGAACCACTGGCTAGACATTGCGTTCTGTAAGTACTGAGTGTTTTCAAATGTGCGTGTAAGTGGAACCGCTGTAATGGCATGTAAGTTTCATCTTGTGTAATGAATAATAATTATGAACATAATTCATAAAAAATCATTGTCCAAGTATTGCAACCGTTACAAACAATATTTGTGTACATACAAGTAGTAGGTACCTATATTATATGCAGTAAAGTATACAATTTTGAATGATTTCGTTAAATCAGTAATTTTATATTGGTAATATTTAATACAATGTACCTATATAAAATAGGCAGGTACTGTACAATTTGTATTTAGGTAAAAATACATTAAAATATTAGACGATGATGATGATAATATGATATTATATTATACAATTTAAAATGGAGTAGTTACTAAAAGTGCATACAAAATTAATTTGTATTAAAATATTTCAATAGCACTATTAAATGTTTGTATACGGTGGTTATATTAATATTGGTATTACACAATATATTTTAACAGAACTGTAGACAATTTTCAAAAGTGTTGGGTGAGTCAAGAAAATTATTATTTTTAAAATTAAATTAACGTATAGGCAATAGCAATTTAAGTCAACATAATGTTAATTTATTCTGATGAATGGAGAAAAATACTAATATGAAATTGCAATTTTCATCAAACAAAAACTAAATTAAATTATTTCTCTATGACTAGGTATCTATGTAAAATTATTGACTACATTATACGGTTAAATTAAAACTATGGTAAACTAGCTGTCCCACCGGCACTGACCGTGCCGAAGATTTTTTTACAAATATATTAGTAACAAAACGTATATGTCATATTTCTACTTATCATAATAGTATAATATAATATTTAAATAAACAAAAATATAATATTTTTTCACGAGCTGAAAAAAATACATGTGTTAATCAGTTTATAGCTAGGTACCTATAGGGATTGAAAAAATAATCTATAAACACTCTCTAAGTCTCTAGTGGTAAATATATATTTTATACTGTATACTATAAAACTATAATTCCTGTAGAAAAAAATTATGTTCTTAACAAGTACCTCCTACTTATAAATTGATGACTAAGAGGCCAAAAGTTGTTAGTCCAATTTTTCTCAAAATCGTTTTATTAGTCCATAGAGTTTATCTGGGTCGTCTTTTTGATTCGGTAAAACATTACAAGTTAATATCATAAATAAAACATGTTTTATTTATACTTTAATTTTTGGGTTTTTAGTGCAAGATATGTTTTTTTTAGTGCACACATATAACAAGTCCTAATTTAATGAGACATACAATAAATATTTTAACATGATCCAAATATCAAGCGGACAAATATAACAAGTCCGGACTTGTTACTTTTGTCAAAAACAATACATTCAATTTTGGACGCGTAATGTTTTAGATAATATTGAATTTGTTTATCTATTTATAAAAAATTAATATGTCCGGACGTATTATTTTAAATAATAAAAAATTTTAATTTTAAATTACACTAAATAATATGATATCTTCAATTAGCATAAAATATCACTAAACACGGGTTTTATTTGACTAAAAATTTGATGAAAAATGCTACTTTATTATTTTTATACATTCAATAAAAAATTGCAATATTTTTTATATTTTTTACTTTTTTACTGCATTTATATAAACAAATTGAATTTTTTATATCAAAAAAATTAGTCTTACATACATTTTAACTATTTATATAATAAATTAATTAGAGTTTATATTAAATTAACAACTGTTAATATGTCCATCAAAACCTTATATGTCCACGGTAAAAATATATTATAATAATTGTCATCCATAACAAGTGCCATTCAAATTTAAAAGAAACATTATAATTACGTTGAAAAAAAATGTTAAGACCTAAAAGTAATAATTTATGTAATCTACAGAATATTTTACAAATAAATCAGTTGCAACACCGAAAAACAAAAATCTACAACACGAATGTTTTGGTGTAGAATAATTTAAAATCTTAAAACTGCTCTCCTGTACAATTTGATGTTTTGGACATACAACTTTTGGCCTCTTAGCCATCGAAATGATGATATGATATTTTGTTATAATATAATATAATGAGAAAAAAATTATATAACTATATATATATATATATATAACTTTGATGATTGAAATTTAAAGTTCATCAATTATATAAGTTGATGTTTCACTCTTAAAAAGTTTTTTTGGGCAATTTGGGGGGTGCTTGGGGGTGCTTAGCACTTCCAAAATCCATATTAGCACTCCCTACATTTTTGATAGTATCATCGAATTTGTATTTATTATAATATAATATTATGCCATGGGTATTTGGATACATTTATTTCTAAAACCTTATCATTTTCATAATAATAATAATACATTATAGTAACCTACCTATCAGAATAATAATATAGATAAAATCGTAATATGTTATAGGTAATTGTTTATATTAAAGTTAATGCGAGGGTGTATTAAATTAAATTGTATGCATGGAGGCAGAGGCCCCCACTAATCGCTTTAGTCGACATTAATCTAGCACCCCCATGGCCCATAAACTTAACCCGGATTGTGCCTATGATACACCCCCGTTTTCATGTGAGTACATCAGGCAATGTAATTATTCCGATCATGTAGCAATTTTACTCCGAGAACATCCGTTTTTACGAGCATACTTCACACTCTTAAGCACACAATGTGTGTCAATTATCCAAAGCCTTGGCACATATGTTTTAATAATATGGATAAGCTAGCTATGGGATAAAAGTTTGTATAGTAACTAGGTAACCGGGTTCCGGGGGGAAAAAAATATGCCTTCAGTCAATATTATGCAATATGCGTAAATGTAAATTTATTATTAGCCTGTAAGTAATTTTCAAAAATAATATTTGGCCCTTTCCAAAATACTAGAGGGAACAACTGACCTAAATGCTATATGGTTTATACACGAACGATTAACATAACATAATACATGGAGTATTTAAAACAAAATATACATACCAACTGGAGCACAACATTTCTTGATATATTTTGAATCAACATATATTAATGGAACTTTTAAAAGAATAGGGACAGACGAGTTCAATATTCGTCTTCGAAGGATTCCTCCAGCTTTCCCACTTTGTACATGGAAT
Organism: Metopolophium dirhodum; assembly: GCF_019925205.1. Lineage (NCBI taxonomy): Eukaryota > Metazoa > Arthropoda > Insecta > Hemiptera > Aphididae > Metopolophium > Metopolophium dirhodum. Next base: position 119,518,084 of record NC_083560.1, on the reverse strand, counting down.
GTAGGTACATCAAACTACAATATCGAATGATAGTAATAGACGCAGAACAAATAATGTTACAAAAGGATTGGAACAATCGATTTTCCCATTTAATTGATCATCCAAAAACATCCCGTAGTTTGGGGCATTTAATTAGAAAAATGAAATATGAGATTGCTGCGGATAGTTTTTACACTACATTTATATAATAAAATTACAAAAAAAATATTTCATGATATTGCGAGTATGGTATATGATTATGTTGAAAGCCTATAGGTGCAAAAAATAATTCCGAGAAGTTGACTGATGGTACCTCTATACGTTAGTAACGTTAGACGCTCGTGCCACTGCGTTATCGTATGTAAAAAAAAAAATCGAAATCTAAGAATTTCCTAAGTACCTACATTATATTACAACTTAGTAGAAATGTTATTAATTGTTAGTGTGTGAAAAAAGTCATTGGGTATTTAAATATAATTTTGGACCGTGGGAAGTTTGGTAAGTTTTAAAACAGACCCCCGTATAAATTAGTCAGTGACCCCTGATATTGACGATGGACTTACTTATTCCCAGGTACGAAAAGAAGTTCAACTTTAAAATACTTATGGTATGGCATGTCATAGATACAATTATAATAATAATAACAATTATTTTTCTAGATATATTTCAAAAGATTTTTTTAAATATCAGATCTATAATATAAATGCATGGAAAAAGAGAACTATTCAAAATATTAATTTATCTTACAAACAAAATAGGAGTATATTATTATAAAACTAAATAAGGTCAATGGACAAAAATATGTAAAACAGTATTTTAGTGTATATTGTTTACTTTTTAATGGTAAAATACATTTTTATTATAATTCAATAACATTAATTTCACAAAATATGCATCGCTCATATAATACCACCAGGGTATTTTGTGAACATTTGGCTTTTAACATTAAAAACTTTCTTCGGAGATACTACTTGGAAGGGAAGTGTTATATTTTATAAGTATGTTTTTAATTATAGAATATTTTTAATTTAATGACAGAACACATACCTATTGTATTAGGACTTTTTGATAGGTATCCGAATATTTCGAATATTTCACTCCCGCTCGCCTAACTGTTGTCCGCGATTTTGCTAGGTATAATATTTTGAACAATAGATAAAGTTGATTAAGAATTTTAATAGAACAATTTGTTTGTCACAAATTAAAAACTATTTGTCAATTAATATATATATATATATATATATGTATATGTATATTACGATTGATACAACACCAGATTAAGTAAAATTATGATTGTAAATATTTTAAATGTTTAATTGTTATGAATGTCCATAGATATGAAATCAGTGCAATGTAGCACCGAAAGGAAGTCGACAGCATATTAAAACACCTACTAAAATCTCTCAGTTATAATTATAAATTATATTAGGTACACTTACTGTATTGTTAAAAAAAACACATTTAAAGCACATTATATTTATACAAAATATTTTATTATATATATTTTTGTAAAAATTAAAACCTCGAAATAAAATAGGTACCACATTTCTTAATAATATTTTTTCGATAGTGTAAATTGGCTAGTATGAATCTACATATTTTTTATTTATTCATGGTACAGCTTCAACTGCTAAGGTTATTAGCTTGGATTATATAAATATTTATATAGGTGTAGGTATAGGTCAGTGGTGTAATTATGAATTTTTCATGAGAGTGGGGAGAGGTCACATAATCGTTTTATAGTTGATTCACTAAGTATATAATTGCTATATATTTTGATTTGTTTAACATATATTTAATTAAGCTATTTACGGTTATTTTTAACTGATTGATATAAATAAATAAATAAATAAATAAATAAATAACTTTTATAATATTTTGCTCGGCCCCATTTTCGTATTATTATTGATATTCTTTGAAATTGTTAGATTGTATAGTACTTCATAGCAGAGTGGTGCTGTTATATTCCAATTTTATATTGAGGCTGTAGTCTTGTACATTTGTAAAAATTCTAGTACAATTCCATTTGACCACCAAAAACCATCTTGTATTGTGTACTCTCATGAACCTAATCCTTTTTGGCCGGCTTTATCAACTCGGTAGTGTCAAAACATTTGGCGAATTAGTATATACACGATAACCAACGACAATATAATTTATTTAAATAAATCTGCAAGTGTAGTAACAAGTATTAAAAAAATGTACAGTCTATAATTCACATGAAACCTGCCTATCAGTTAAACCACCTAAACAATTTTCAATTACTGTCCTACAGACCAATCGATATGTTTGTGCACACATTTTTTTAGCAACTTTAAGCATTTGTTTTAAATAACTACAACCTTATAATGGTTATGATTGTTGTAAATTGTAAGTATAAATTGATGATCAAAAACAGCTTAATGAAAATATGTATATTTATAAAGAATTAAAATAATAATGTTTACACTGCACAGTATCCCTTTTCCACCCGATAAATTGTTTTATTCAGTTATATCATCAAATCAGACTTACTTTTTCATACATTTTAGTGTTGTTGTAGAACGGAACGTAGTTCGTGCACAACCATTTATATGCAATTTTTGATGCCATTATTTGCACATCTTTGTTTCCTGTGTTGTCTAAAGCCATAATTGTGATGTATTGAAGAGGGGGCCATGCATTAGGCTGATCCCATTGTTCGTCGGATTCCCTGAGCGTTGTTGGTATACCCCCATCAGTCTTCAGTATTTCTCTATTGATCAAATAGTTGAGAACCCTTGTTACGAAATAATCAGTTTTGTTTTTTTTCGTAACACCCAGTCCATAGTGGTGATAATATATTAGTAAGGTAAAAGTAATTTCGCTTTATATTATTGATCATATCGAAATCTAGCCACGCTCCAATTTCTTCATCCCACAGAGCAGCCGTAACGGCATATCTCCATTGCAAAGATATAGTTTCATATTCCAATGCCTTGACTGTGTTATTCATATTGTTACGCCAATAATGGGGCACCTATAAATGTATCATATAAAACGTCGCAAGACACTGTGGGTAGCTGTCAGTTTCACGGTTCATTTGTCAACACACTTAGCCAACAGAAAAAAGCTACATACTCGCTTCAAGATCATGAAATATTTTTTAATATTCCTCGTCTTTTACACTTCTGGAACTTAGAGTTCTTCGGAATATGTTTCAACTTCTCCCGCTTGTGACAGGTAAAATAGGTCTTAAATTATATTTTCGTTATCTTATAATTCCGTATACATTAAATAAAATACAATATCATAGAAAAGTAGCTTTTTCAAGCTTTTTCAGTTAGCTAAGTGTGTTGACGAATGAACCGTGAAATTGACGGCTATCCCACAGTGTCTTGCGACGTTTTACATGATACATTGATAGATGCCTCACTATTGACGTAACAATATGAATATCACTGTCAGGGCATTTTGAATATGAAAATATTTCTTTGCAACGGAGATATGCCGTTACGGCTGCTCTGTGGGATGAGGAGGTTGGAGCGTGGCTTGATTTTGATATGATCAATAATATAAAGCGAAACTACTTCTACCCTACTAAAATATCACCGCTATGGACTGGTTGTTACGAAAAAAAACAAAACTGATTATTTCGTAACAAGGGTTCTCAACTATTTGATCAAGAGAGAAATACTGAAGACTGATGGGGGTATACCAACGACCCTCAGGGAAGTCGACGAACAATGGGATCAGCCGAATGCATGGCCCCCCTTCAGTACATAACAATTATGGCTTTAGACAATACAGGAAACAAAGATGCGCAAATAATGGCATCAAAAATTGCTTATAAATGGTTGTGCACGAACTACTTTTCGTTCTACAACACAAAAATGTATGAAAAAGTAAGTCTGATTTGATGATATAACTGAATAAAACAATTTATCGGGTGGAAAGAGGATACTATATACTATTTCTATATACAAGCCAGGATTAAGATAATTTTGGGCCCGGGGCCGAACAATTTTAGGGGCCCATAAACATAGTCAAAATATTGGTGACCCACAAATAAATATATTTCAGAGATAACATTTTTTTTCTTTATAGGTATATTATATTTCATTATTTTCATTATTTAAATACTTTTGTATAAAATGTAAATATTTGAACAATGAAAATAATATACATAATAAATTATAAATATTATTGTATGAATGCGTTCATTATTCTAGGTAATATTCAAAAGTTAACATCAAAAATTATATTATTTTGTTTTCATTTTTATCAATATCATGTACTGTAAAATTGTGTATAGTCAATTAATTAATATTGTACTCTTACTCTTACTCTTACAAGCTATTGCTTTTAGAGAGTAGGTATCAACTTTAAATGTTAATTTAAATGTAAATATTATTATGAAGAAGTTAAAATAAATTATTATTATTATTATTATTATTATTATTATTATTAAAAACAGTTTTACAGTCAAATCTATAATACTTAGTAATGATGATTCAATCATCATTCGCCGGAAATTCGTAATTGACGGTATTCACCATGCTCACTACTCAGGTATTCCTATAAATCCCATTTCCTAACCAATTATTTTCCTGCTTAAAATAGACGACATTGTCGATATTACGATAACATAATAAAAACATAATTAATCATTATCGATATATTATATAGTAATATTTAGTTATATTAGCTTATAGGAAACCTTAATATATTTTATTCAAATATTTCTAATTTAATAAAAAAAAAAATCCACTAAGGGCCTACTATTAATTGATATCCGTTGTGGCTTGTGAGCCTGGGGCCATAGCCTCCTCTGCCCCCCCCCCCCCTTAATCCGGGACTGTTTATATATTTTCTATTTTGATTTTAATCGTGTAAAATAAAATAAAATATATTGAGAATTTATATAATTGGTAGGAGGTAAGTATATTTGTTATTGTAAACTATAATACTTAACCTCGAAATTTAAACTTCAACAAAAAAAACAGTTGAGTGTTTCATAGTTACATATTGATACGGTGTAGTTTATATGTAAAACATAAAAATCGGTATTGGGGCCAAAGCAGGGGCATCATTTGAGGTGTTGCAGGGTATGCATACCTAAAATTTATCAAGATTGTATTTTGGCCTGACTATAATTTTTCTGTGCCAGGCAAAAATATATATATTTTTTTTCAATTGGTCTTAATGGGGAGTTACAGTGACATTTGTTGTCTCCGTCTTACAAGAGCGTAAAATAGCAACTTTTACGCTCTTTAATCTTATCTTTAAATTTCATAAGAGGTCAATTTGATCTAATTTTTAAACTAACGGAGATAAATGCGTTCGGCTGAGCGTAAAAGTTGCTATGTTACGCACTTGTAAGACAGAGACAACAAATGTCGCTGTAACGTCTCCTTAAGTATCGGCAACTATGGCTATGTGATATTATGATTAATGTATTATTAAATTATTTAAATGAGATATAAAAATGTTTGGTTTATAAAAGATATTTTATGTGTAATTGAGGATTTCAAAGTTTTGTTTTATGCATTTATATAAGTACACTATTAGTCCTCTCAGTGGGACCCGTTATTTTGAAAAAAAAATGTCAATGTTTTTAGGCACAAATTACTGTCTATTTAAATTTAAGTTTAAATAAATACCTAATTACTAACTAAGTAGTTAGAATTATTAGATATACAATATTCATAAAATATTAGATTATTACGTGGAAAATATAAAGATTCTAATTTTAAGAAAACATTTTTCCTTGTAATAACTCTATAGTACAATATATATTGGCCAGGAGCCATTTTTTTATCCTTCATATAGTTGTTACCATAAGCCTTTCAAAAAATTGAAATGATACGCCTGGACCAAAGGATAAATGGAAAATTGGTACAGTCTATTGTGCTTCGAATAAAAGAAATGAAATAGGCCGAATATTGGTAAGCAATATAAAATTATTTATTTTCAGTGGTTCAAAAAATATGATAGAAATATACAAGTATTGTTAGTAATTAAGATTTACAGTAATATTAAAAGTATCAAAGTAAAATATATGGTGTTAAAATTAAAGATATATGTTACCTATAAGTCATAATTAATTTGGTAAACACGAATAAATGCGTACCTTTTAATAGACATTGAAATAAGTATTAATAATAATTAAAATTGTTTTGATGTATAAAAACATTTATTGTGACTCATATTAAATGGTAGGTATTTAAAATTATAATAACTACATTTACTTAAATGTGATAGCATACACGCTATTATAAGTATATCTATCTAATTAAAAATTTTTGTTCCTCATATGACAATGATATGTTAAACAATTGTATATTGTGTAAATGTTTTTTTATTTTTACCCTAAATTAATAATGAATGTTTATAATAATACACGAAATATAATGTATTAATTTATTTTGAAATTACCTTATATTATTATCTATTTTTTGTTTTGTTTATTTAACATTTTTACCGAATAAACATAAAAGGTTAGCTATTTTTTTGTTTTTATATGCAGAAGTAGTAGAAGACTTATAAACTATAATGCATATTAAAAACATGACACATAGGTATAATGAAAAAAGGTTTTCTTAATTAAAAAACTTATAATTCTTAAAAACTGTATAAAGTAGGTGATGCATTTTTAAGAGGTGTGAGAGGCAGACTAGTTCCCTGGGGCCTAACAACATTACGTATTTACGTGTGTATTTTGAATTGGGGGGTGGCTAATTTATTTACTGCCCTGCGACCTTAATCATCTAGCTACGCCACTGGGGCAGATACACCTATGGCCTATGGGTATGTTTCATTTGAATATGTAAAGCACCTCAGAGTCAAAAAATTAATAACTTCTTACTTAGTAAAATAGTTAAATTAATTTCTGATTTTATTAACAAATGTATTATACAGCTGTTATTAAAGTTAGAACGAGTTTGTTAGTGTTTGGGTGGAGTAACCCGGAGCACAATTTTGTATTTGTCTATAGCGAGTGAGAAGCACAATATACGCGTTAGATTTACATGAGTACAGTTTGTTTACCATGCGTCCGCTCTATATGTACCTATGCTAAGGTGAGCAACTATATTATATTATAATATACATATTAATATTAAGATTTTAGTTTAAATGTTCTGCCTCCCATAATGTTATTAAATCTATTTTAAGCAGGCAACACTAACATTTTAAATACATTTCAAGTAAGTATAATTAATTATCAACGAAAAAACCCAATATTTTATTTTTTTAGTAGTTATTCAATATTTTTATTTTTCAATAGGTGATTAAAAAATCTTAATTCTGAACTTTCAATTAAGATGAATATATAGTAACGCTTCAATGAATGTAAGCAATTATTTTGAGACTTAAAATAACTCTAAAAACGTATATTTTATTTTAATGACAATAACTTAATAAGAATAATAGAATTTTTACTAGAAATTAAAAAATAATGGGTTTCAGAATAAATAAAAAGGAAATTAATACTTATATATATAATAATTTATATTTTAATTTTTGTATTTTTAGTGCAAGATAGGTTTTTTTTAGTGCACACATATAACAAGTCCTAATTTAATGAGACATACAATAAATATTTTAACATGATCTAAATATCAAGCGGACAAATATAACAAGTCCGGACTTGTTACTTTTGTCAAAAACAATACATTCAATTTTGGACGCGTAATGTTTTAGATAATATTCAATTTGTTTATCTATTTACAAAAAATTAATATGTCCGGACGTATTATTTTAAATAATAAAAAATTTTAATTTTAAATTACACTAAATAATATATCTTCAATTAGCATAAAATATCATTAAACACGGGTTTTATTTGACTAAAAATTTGATGAAAAATGCTACTTTATTATTTTTATACATTCAATAAAAAATTGCAATATTTTTTATATTTTTTACCTTTTTACTGCATTTGTATAAACAAATTGAATTTTTTATATCAAAAAAATTAGTCTTACATACATTTTAACTATTTATATAATAAATTAATTAGAGTTTATATTAAATTAACAACTGTTAATATGTCCATCAAAACCTTATATGTCCACGGCAAAAATATATTATAATTGTCATCCATAACAAGTGCCATTTAAATTTAAAAGAAACATTATAATTACGTTGAAAAAAAATGTTAAGACCTAAAAGTAATAATTTATGTAATCTACAGAATATTTTACAAATAAATCAGTTGCAACACCGAAAAACAAAAATCTACAACACAAATGTTTTGGTGTAGAATAATTTAAAATCTTAAAACTGCTCTTCTTAAAACTCAACCACCACATTATTTTTTTTCCCAGGTACGTAAAGAAGTTTAACTTTAAAAATACTTATAGTAATATGGTATGGCATGTCATAGATACAATTATAATAATAATAACAATTATTTTTCTAGATATATTTCAAAAGATTTTTTTAAATATCAGATCTATAATATAAATGCATGGAAAAAGAGAACTATTCAAAATATTAATTTATCTTACAAACAAAATAGGAGTATATTATTATAAAACTAAATAAGGTCAATGGACAAAAATATGTAAAACAGTATTTTAGTGTATATTGTTTACTTTTTAATGGTAAAATACATTTTTATTATAATTCAATAACATTAATTTCACAAAATATGCATCGCTCATAATATAATACCACCAGGGTATTTTGTGAACATTTGGCTTTTAACATTAAAAACTTTCTTCGGAGATACTACTTGGAAGGGAAGTGTTATGTTTTATGAGTATGTTTTTAATTATAGAATATTTTTAATTTAATGACAGAACACATACCTATTATAAATTATATTAGGTACACTTGCTGTATTGTTAAAAAAAACACATTTAAAGCACATTATATTCATACAAAATATTGTATTATATATATTTTTGAAAAATTAAAACTTCGAAATAAAATAGGTATCACATTTCTTAATATTTTTTCGATAGTGTAAATTGGCTAGTAAGAATCTACATATTTTTTTTTTATTTATTCATGGTACAGCTTCAACTGCTAAGGTAATATTTTGCTCGGCCTCATTTTCGTATTATTATTGATATTCTTTGAAATTTTTAGATTGTATAGTACTTCATAGCAGAGTGGTGCTGTTATATTCATTTTATATTGAGGCTGTAGTCTTGTAAATTTGTAAAAATTCTAGTACAATTCCATTTGACCACCAAAAACCATCTTGTATTGTGTACTCTCCTGAACCTTATCCTTTTTGGCCGGCTTTATCAACTCGGTAGTGTCAAAACATTTGGCGAATTAGTATATACACGATAACCAACGACAATATAATTTATTTAAATAAATCTGCAGGTGTAGTAACAAGTATTAAAAAAATGTACAGTCTATAATTCACATGAAACCTGCCTATCAGTTAAACCACCTAAACAATTTTCAATTACTGTCCTACAGACCAATCGATATGTTTGTGCACACATTTTTTTAGCAACTTTAAGCATTTGTTTTAAATAACTACAACCTTATAATGGTTATGATTGTTGTAAATTGTAAGTATAAATTGATGATCAAAAACGGCCTAATAAATAAATGAAAAAAATAAAAAAAAAGATTAATGACGTTTAAATTGGGTGCTCATCATTTTTGGTGTCTGAAAATACGAAATTTAAATCTCTGGCGGGAGCCTATTCTTGAAATGTCAATTTGCTTGTTTCTAGTTATAACTTGCATTATTACACAATACGCGTAACTAGTGTTTGAAGTATGAAATATTTCTTTACATAATGAAATATTTCACAAAAACGTGAAACACTGAAATTTTTTTAACACAAATATTAATGATAGTTATTTATCAATTATTAATTATATATTTATATAGTCAAAGAGTTCTAGGTATAATCATTGACATTAATGGAATACGAGTGCTACGGTTGACATATTACTATATTAGGTCTTGTTTTCGACTATTTATAGCAAAACTTGGTTATTTTCACAGGAAATGGCTTATCGCCGACGACGAACATTTATTACGTTGTCCAACTTTATTATCGTAATCCTTATCTAAACGTTTGTAGTGTCGATCGTCGTGAGGTTACCAATGTTGGTAGCTACCTACTAGGTGTGCCGTGGCACGGTGTACCGGCAGGACACTATCTTTTTACCAGATCAGGAGGTTTTAACAATAAGGTCAACGCAAGTTGTTTTGGCGATATGAAATAATTTATTATAATTTATAACAAACAAACAAAATAATTATTTCGGTATATAAAAATATTGAATTATCGTGGGGATACTCGAAAATGTCGAACGGTCGTCGGAGCGGAGAGCCGTGACGTAGGGCTACTCGCGTCGAGTAGCGTCGAGTCGAGAGCGTGAAAAAAACTAGCGAGGCGAGTGAAAACGAATTCGAGCCTGTAACGGCGAAAAAGTCGGCGTGCGAGGCGGGAGAAAGAGTTGCGGCGGCGCGTCGTAGCGCGGCCAAAGACAATACAAAAAAAGATATATAATTCACGGCTGCGTACCTACATATATGGACAAAAACGTTAACATAATGCATATAATTCAAAGTTAGGCACAAAAAGGTAACAATAAGAAAACGGACGCGCTAGCGTAAGTGGTGATAACGCGTCGTAATCACCACACGTTATAACTTAGGTATAAGTTTATAACAAGAAAAACTATATTCTTATTAACACTTTGTTGCATGCCTGCATACCACATTCATATTTATAATTATATACATAAGACATGCATAGTAATTAGTAGAATATACAATATGATAAATATTGATAAGTTTATAATGTTGTACTAATGTCCAGTGTTCTAAATTCTAATGTAAGAATTTAGTAGTTATACAATATTCATGTATAAGATTGTATACCTACTTGTATCGTTTAAACATAAACATATTTAAAAATGTTGTATACCATTTTAAATGTATAATACCAAAGGTTAGGTATACCATACAATTATGAAGGTAGTTAATGACAATTATATGTAAATACAAAACTTATTTAAAAATAAAACAAAATTTATTAAAATATTTCATTTTTTTTAAATTTCATGAAATTTTCAAACACTACGCGTAACGCATGATAAATATACGGCCGCTACATAAGAATAAGCCCAAATCGCCGAGTTTTTCTCACTAATGAGGCGACTGAGAATATTAAAAATCGATTTAATATAAACTAATTGGCGATAATATTATTGTATGTAAAATTGGTTATTTAGTATTGAAGGTAGTGTAGTGATCCCTCACTGCTCGCTTATATTTTGAGTTCGTCGACGTTGATGGTTAATGTAGGAGAGAAGGTTGGAGAGAGACAAGTTGTATAAGTTATTTATAGTACTTTATTGTTAAGACAAAATAATAATAATTAAACATTTATAAAGAAATTAGATAAATTTGAGGACAGAGCGAAAAGCATCTGCCCGAGAAGTTAGTGACTGCGTGGTGCAGACTCTGTACTAAATCCTAATTTTACTAGAGATTCTATCTTATATTTATATAAAAACTATACGGATACAAATGTACACGGTAGAGTCCAGGAGGTGGATATTTGAAAGGAACCGGAGATGGACGTTGTTATTGCACAAACAACCCGAGTGAATGCTTGACACTTATTGGTACAAAGTTAATTAAGTTTTGCAGATATTCATAATCCGTTTGAATTGCACCGGCACTCACGGATTATTTTCATAGGTTGTTTTAGCACTATTGTGTAAAAAATGCTTTTTAAGTGCGCGATCAAACTCTAGGTACGTACATTGTACGTGGTTCTTGGAATCGTTGATGTAGTTAACCTTCCTGTTGTTGTTGTCCTATCGTGAGAATGTACTTAGAATATTAGTAATACTGTCGGTTTACTACATTCCTCCCCTCGAAGATGGAAGTCCCTGACTTCCGCTAATTCAAGAATGTCCGAAGTGTTGGGTAGCCGGTAGGGCTGTTTCTTGGTGTGAGTGGAAACTCGACCATGTCGATTCCTCTTGATGACATCATTGGGTTTGCGTCCAGTTCTTCTGTTTCTTCCTGTGACTGTGCTACTTCCGTGTGATTTGTTACTGGTTTTTCTTTAACCATATTTATTATTAATATGATTACCGTCATAAAAATACTACTTGTTATTACATATAATATATAATCGTTGCGTTCTTGCGTGTCCTTTAGCTCGTCAATTTTGTTGTCGACTTTCCGTTGTTTTTCTAATTGCTTGTTTGACCCTGACACTTTATGTAGGTCCTCCATGTTATTTGTTTTAACATGGTAATCTTCCATTAAGTTGTTGTTGTCGGTGAACGGCATATCCTTTATGTGTTCTAAAACTGATTTCGGGTTGAAATCCATATATTCAGATTTGTAATCGACTTTTCCTGGTATGAGTACGTCTCTAGCGGCGTACGCTTTACAAGTTTCGTTTAAACTTAAGATACCTACACCTTTTAGTGTATGGCTGGTGGATTCTTTATCTTCGTCGCAGGTGATGAATACCAAATCGTAGTTAGTGACGTAGATCCACTCGTTTTTGAATCGTTTTTTGTGAAAGATGGATGTACCCATTTGTACGTGCATGATTTCGCAGTTTGTTGGAACTTTTATAGGATCTTGGAGTAATTGTACTTCGCATGCTGGTCTACTAGCACGTGGATGTAAAGGATTACCCTCAGGACACAAAAGGAAGTCTCTAGCGTGTTTACAATGTGTGTAATACAATTCGTCATAAAGAGCATAGTGTTCTTTCGTTTTACTTATAGCTAGATACTTATTACTAGGTTTTATATAAAAACAATCGTTTCCGGTGCACACTGGCACAGGTATTAAATTATACAAACTAAAATCATTTTGATAAATTAAAGGTAAAGAAATTATAAACACTAAGTTGTCATTTGCATAGTATATAGTAATGTCTGAGAGCTTTATCAATTCGTAAATATTTTGTATGTCTAAATCAGTTGGTAAATCGGTGCCCCCAGGTAATGATACTTTAACGTCTTTAACGTGTTCTAATAACTCTTTTGGAGATATTAAACTTGGATGAATAATTCCCATTTTAGCTTGTTGTATTACCTCTAATAGTGTGTTTGTTTCTTCTATCTGTTTTGTAATTAATAAATTAACGTGTATAAAATGTTTTGTCAAATAGTTTTTTATTTGTTGTTCCCTTGTACTGTTTGCCGTTTCGTTCACCATTAATGTTAAAGGTACCGAAGATATAATGTTGTGTGACACTATATTATTCTGTAGTTGTACTACTTTAATTTGTTCTTTTATTAGTTTAGATTGCGAAGTGCTTTGGCTTTTTGCTATATTAAAATTAAATTTTTGTATGCATTCTAAATTGCATATTCCGTATATTAATTTAGCTGCTTTTGTAACGAGTTTAGTTAAAGCATTACGTTTAGTAATTATGTGACCAATAGAATCTAAGACTTGTGTCTTTTTATTGTGTAAATTGTCAACTATAGCGGTGGCTGTTTTAAGTAAGTTGTTACAATTAAAGTTATTGGTAACTGGGTCGTGCATGTATGCGACACACAATTCGTTCGTTTTATCTATTACTTCGTTTATGTATTCGAATTCTTCGTTATATTTAGTAAGATTAATGTATGCAGTAATATCCCATTGAGACGTAATAAGTTTCAAAGGTCCCCGGTTCTCGTAGTATAGGCCAGAGTGTCGTGTTAGTGGTTCGTCGGTGTATCGAAAAGTCCCCGACGTGAATGGTATTATCAGAAGCATAAGTCTGAAAATCGTTTCAGCTTATTAGTTAAATATAGTTTTATAATAAAATTTTAACTTAATAGTATTTAATATACCCGTTCTACTGTTCAGGAAACTACTAATAATAGTAATATGATTACGAGTGTAAAATAAAAAGAATGATAATAAAATAGTATTATAATTAATAAAATTCCGTAACCCTCATAAAATAATTTGATAATAAAATCTTAAATACCGTAGTGTATTATAATAATAATAATAATACTAATAAAAAATAATAATATAATAATAATAATAGTAATAATAATTATACTGTAATAATAAACCGTCTCCAAAATAAAATGAATATAATTGTATGACTTAATGTATTCTACAATTTGTTTTTTTTTTTTTTTTTTTTTTTTTATTTTATTCGCTGTCGTTATCGTCGTAATAACGTTTTACGTTATTTTTATGTATACGATACTCGCGATTTCCTTTTTGAATTGTAATATTTTCGTTATCGTGTACTAATAGTACCTCAAAAGGTCCTTGCCAATTTAAGCTAAGCGCATTTTTCTTATTGTGTTCTCTAATGAGTACTTTATCTCCTACGTGTAAATTGACGACATTTAAAGTTCGGTCATAGTAAGTTTTATTAGATTCTTTTTTTTTGATTAGGTTATCCCTCGCTATTTTGTGTGCTTCCTGCATAAGGCGTTTAAGGTCGAAAACATAGTTATCATAATTATACTGTGGTTCGGGATTTTTGTTAAACGCAGAAGGAATGTTCGGTTTTCTTCCGAATACTAGTTCATAGGGTGTAAAATTAGTCGAGGTATGAACTGTGGTGTTATAACAGAAGGTTGCGAAGCATAATAGTTTATCCCAATTACTGTCTTTGTCAACAAAACTCCGTAAATAGGTTTTTAACGTTTTGTGGGATCGTTCTAGAAAAGCATTTCCTTGCGGATGCCAAGGCGTAGTTTTCGATTTTTTTATGTCTAAAAGTTTGCACATGCTTTTGAATACGTCGGATAAAAAGTTTGTTCCGCAATCCGTCAAAATCGATTCGGGGATACCGTATATACACACGAAACATTCTACGAAAGCTTGTGCTACCGTTTGCGCGTCCGTGGCGGATAACGCTATGGCTAGTGAAAAACGACTTAATTCGTCTTGCAAGGTGAGTATATACATGTTCCCTGCTAATGTTTTTGGTCAAGGTCCTACTATATCTAGGCAGACTCTTTCGAAAGGTTTTACTACTGTACTAGTAATTAACATAGGTTGTTTTGTTTTAACATGTGATTTGTTTTTCTGACATAGCTCGCAGTGTTTAATATAATGTTTGACGTCTTTTTTCATGTGGCGCCAGTTATAATTAAGTTTTAATCTTTTCACCGTGCGCGATACACCTGCATGTCCCCCTAACGGTGAGTTATGGTGCTCGTAAATTATTAATTTCTTTTCGTCTTCGGTTAATTGCTGACCCGTGTAAATTTTTACTACAATGTCGGTTGCTTTAAAAATATGCCGAAACATTGTTCGAATGCGTAAGTAACTGGTGAGTGAGGTGGACCCGTCTAATTTATTCGTAGAAAACGAGTTAATTTTATTTGTTATGCAAAACGTTTTTAAATTGTTTATGGCTTGGTAAATGACCTCGGCTTCGAGTGGTGTTGTATACGTGGCCTTAAAACCATAAATTATTAATAAATTCGGGTCTCTTTGGATAGTACAAAACTTGTTTTCATCGGAAAACTGTATTTGACCTACGTCAATGTTTTTTATTACTTCACGCACTGCCGGGTTAGTTATGACTTTGTCTTCCGAAACTAGTATTATAACGTTCTCTGTCTCTACGGCCTTAATTATATCATTGTCGATTTCGATAATTTTTGAATTGAAGATGGGTGTGCTTTTCGCGGCTTTGAATTCATTGAACCCGTTAATTGCGTTGGCCGGACCGGTTTGTATCATTCGAATTCGTGATAAACAGTCGGCGTTCGAGTGCTCGGGGCCGGCCCGGTACGTAATGTCATAATCGTAATCGGCCAGTTGTAATCGCCAGCGCATTAACTGCGATGACGCGTCTTTAATGCCGAATAAATATGTTAAAGGTCGATGGTCGGTTATAATGTTGAAATGACGACCGTATAAATATGGTCTGAAATATTTCACGGCCCAGACGATGGCTAATAATTCCTTCTGAATAACGCTATAGTTACACTCCGCTTTATTTAATGTTCTACTGGAGTACGCGATAGGTTGGTCTTTAGGGACTTCCCCCTGAGATAAAACGGCTCCTATTGCATACTGACTTGCGTCTGTCATTAAATTGAACTTTCCCGCTTCCCAGTCGGGATAGACTAGTAACGGCGGGTTCATTAAAGCTTTTTTGAGTTCTTCAAAACTATGTTCGCAATTATCGGTCCAAACGAATGGTACGTCTTTTTTAAGTAAATAAGTTAATGGCTTTGCTATTTTTGCAAAATTATCGACGAAACGTCTATAGTAATTTAATAGTCCTAAAAATGACTTAATATCCTTTGCATTTTTCGGTTTAGGATATTCCCGAATGCATTTCAATTTGTTCGGGTCCGGGGAAACTCCGGTTTCGTTTATTACGTGCCCTAAATACAATACTTCTTTTCGTAAGAAAGAACATTTGTTAGGTTGTAATTTAAGTTTGTGTACGCGCAGCCTATTGAATACTTGTTCTAATTTTTTCTGGTGGTCCATAAGACTAGATCCGTGTACTACAATATCATCTAGGTATGCAGTGCACATTTCTTCAAGTCCCATGAGTACAGATTTCATTGCGCGCGTAAAAGTGGCTGGAGCTGAGCTCAGTCCGAAAGGCATGCGTAAAAATTCGTAGTGACCGGATTTTGTAGAAAAAGCTGTTTTATGTGTATCGGCCGGGTCTATATGCAGCTGATGATAACCTGCCGCCAAATCCAAAGTACTGAAGTATTTGGATGATCCTAGGGATTCTAATATCTCTAGTAAGTTTGGGAGGCCATAAGCTTCATTCTCGGTTACTTCGTTAAGTTTTCTGAAATCTACGCACACTCGCAGTTTGGGTTTCCCTGTCGGATCTAAATTTTTCTTTTTCACTACTACGAGTGGAAAATTGAAAGGTGATTTAGAATCACGTATAATATTGTTATGTTTCATTTCTTTAATTTGTTTTTCGATTTCTTCTTGGTATGCCCAAGGTAAACGATACGGGCGTATGTTAATGGGTTTTGTGCAACGCGGTGTGTTTATTGTGTGAGTCACGATTTCCGTGGCGCTAAGATAGTCACCCGGTAAATAAAACAGGTCCGCGTAATCACAACAGAGTGCTAAAATATTTTCCCGTTCTTCTTTATTCAAATCGTCGGTTTTAATTTCGCGTTTGATTTGTGTTATACGATCGGTTTGTTTGTCATCTATAAAAGATGCTGTCAATACTGTTTCATTATATGGCTCCCACTCGATATGTTGTGTGGTAAGCTCGTCTATCACGAAAGGTTCTTCTGAAATATTTATTATATTACTAACAATGTTATTTTTGTTAACCGGACTGATACTGTTCGCGATTATTACGTTTTCGTTCACGTCTTGTTTTTTTATAGTTATATTCTCGTGATCTATGTTTTCGTCGTTTTTTATGAGAAGTACGCAATTGCTACGCGGCGGTAATATAATTTCTTTAAAACCAGTTTCTTCTGGTATTGTTAATAGATTTTGGCTATAGTCCATGATAACCTTGTTTTGTTTTAAAAAGTTACGACCGATGATGCCCGACTCGTTTATTGGAAAATCGCCAAAAACGACGTCGAATTTGATGAGTACATCGACGTTGTTAATTTGCATAGTGGTTACCATAGTGCCTACGGTAAATATTGGAATTTCGTTAATGCCTTTTATCGTACGTTTCTCGGATTCGTTTATGACAACTTGTCCTTCTAGCGCGGTTATTTTTATGAGATTCATCTCCGCGCCGGAGTCGACTAATAATTTAATATTATGAGGTTGGAAATTATCTGATCCACACATTATATGTTCTTCTTCGAAATTGGCTACAACTCTTACATGATTTTGGTTGATTTCGTTTACGGTACGGCTAGTGCTAGGACTTTCGGTTTCCTTACTAGTGGTTTTTCTACTTTCATTGTAAATACGTTTCCTACAATCTTTTATATTATGATTTGTTTTCTTACAGTACGCGCAGAACCTGACCTGCCCTTGATACTCGTGTTTTACTATACTGGTTTTATCGTCGCGACTGTTAATGGGATTTCTAAAATTCGTGCTGTATGAAGTACCTGTATTACTACGACACTCGTTTGCATAATGGCCCATCTTACTGCATTTATTGCATTTAATGTTTCTTTTATTATTCGTATTATTTTTTCCGTGAAATTTGTCCGTGTTAAATCGTCGGTTAATGTGTTGGAGGTCTTGTTCCTCTTCAATCGCGATAGTAATTGCTTGTTCGAGAGAAGCTACGTCACGCGCACGTAAAAATGACCTAATGGCGGGTTTCGCCCCGTTAACAAATGCAGTGAGTGCCCCTGTTTTATGGGATGCGGCTACTGCGGCGGCTGAGGCTGGCTCTAGTCCTAATGTTAACGCTCCTACCAATTCGTGATAGCATTTTTCGGTTCGTCCGGCGAAGCTACGTACGTCTTCGTCGGTACGTTGCCTAATGTTACTAAGTTGGGACTGTAAATAATTAATTGAATGTGGTGCCCCAAAAACGTTACGAAGGTGGTTTTTAAGCTCTGTCCAGTCTGCGAAGTTGCGGTAACGTGTAGCCTGATATGCGTCTCCCTTTAATTTAGCTAAAATATTTTGGAATACTACCGGTTTAATATTGTCATGGATATTGTCCATTACATAGTTACATTCTGTTATATATGAGGACAAGTCTGCCTCAGTTCCCCCGTTAAAATTAGGTATGCCGCGCAAGGCGGTGTCTATTCCTAATGTTACACTCATTATGGTAGTATGTAAAGTTCGCGGGTTATATTTAACTACTTCCCAACACCTATTTGGACTCTCAGACATATACTAAATAATCTGCTTAAATAACAACTTACAATGTAGAATTCATTGCGATTTTTGTCTGGTCCTGTCTGCTCTGCGTGCTGGCGGCTCTGCTGGCTCGTCGTTGATGCTCCGCTTGGCTATGTTGAGTGTAGTTGAACTGTTGATTGCAGTTGAAATGTTGAATGTAGTGGAACTGTTGATTGCAGTTAAAAATGTTGAATGTAGTTGAACTGTTGATTGCAGTTGAAATGTTGAATGTAGTTGAACTGTTGATTGCAGTTGCAAAATGTTGAATGTAGTTGATGTCTTGGCTCGGTCCTCCTATTGTCAGCAACGTGGTTGAACTCGAGGTCCGCTGATGTACTTGATTCTGGGTTGGATACCAAAATTCTTCCTTCAGGTGACCCCACACCTGACACCAAAAGACGTGTAGTGATCCCTCACTGCTCGCTTATATTTTGAGTTCGTCGACGTTGATGGTTAATGTAGGAGAGAAGGTTGGAGAGAGACAAGTTGTATAAGTTATTTATAGTACTTTATTGTTAAGACAAAATAATAATAATTAAACATTTATAAAGAAATTAGATAAATTTGAGGACAGAGCGAAAAGCATCTGCCCGAGAAGTTAGTGACTGCGTGGTGCAGACTCTGTACTAAATCCTAATTTTACTAGAGATTCTATCTTATATTTATATAAAAACTATACGGATACAAATGTACACGGTAGAGTCCAGGAGGTGGATATTTGAAAGGAACCGGAGATGGACGTTGTTATTGCACAAACAACCCGAGTGAATGCTTGACACTTATTGGTACAAAGTTAATTAAGTTTTGCAGATATTCATAATCCGTTTGAATTGCACCGGCACTCACGGATTATTTTCATAGGTTGTTTTAGCACTATTGTGTAAAAAATGCTTTTTAAGTGCGCGATCAAACTCTAGGTACGTACATTGTACGTGGTTCTTGGAATCGTTGATGTAGTTAACCTTCCTGTTGTTGTTGTCCTATCGTGAGAATGTACTTAGAATATTAGTAATACTGTCGGTTTACTACAGTAGCTACACATTGAAACATGAATAAAATGAGAATACTGATTCTAACATTATAACTTTTAAATTGTATATTAAATATTAATGTTAAACTTTAAAATAGAAATAAATTACAAGATTTAGATAAAAAATGTTGATTTTTAAACATTCATAGAAATGACATCCTGATATTATATTAATAGTTTTTTTTTTTTTATCAAATGTTTATTAAACCATTAATATTAATACTTAACTATTAATGTTTTTAAATGATACATTTAATGTTTAAAATTACAAAATATTTATTGGGTAACACGGTGCACACGCAATAAGTAACAACACACTTTTTCGTACAAGCAGATAACTTCAGATGTACACAAATTTCTGATACGTAACTCATTATTGATTCTAAATCATTATAATTCTTGTTGTATAATTAATTTTTTAATTTAATAAATACTCATTGCTTAAAAATCGTCTGAGAATTCTATTTTAAATTTTTCACTTGACCAAGTTATCATTTGTTTCAAATTTCCCAAAAATATTTTAGGTGTATCATTTAAGAATATTAATGAACATTTATTGTACTTACATATTTTATCAACATTTAAAAATTAAATGCAATTCATTAAATATTAAATATAGACACGTAATTCATATAAAAAATATTTAATAATAACATGACACATAGGTATAATGAAAAAAGGTTGGATTAAAAACTGATTGTTGATTATTAAATTGAAAAAAACTGTTAATATTGTTTTCAAACAATAATACATTATAAATAAATACATCCATGTTTTATACGAGATTATTTTTGAAATATATCGATCATTTCTGACCAGTGATTGATGTTGATTTTTGGAATTAATAGTGAATTACAGAGTTGCAAATCAGCCATTTCAGGTATCAAAAATACTTTTTTCTTCATCGTTGTGACATTATTGCCGTTATCACAAAAGACTCTGGCAAGCGTCACTTTTCTATATACCTTAGTCCAAGGCTGGGCAAGTTAATGATTTTTTTAACTCAGTTAATATACACTTTTTGTTAATTTTTTATTAAGTTAATTTGTTTATACAACGCTAGCGTGCTTAAATTGTCCAACCCAAAACTAAATTATAGACTATAGTGTTTATACTTTATACAGTATTTCCATATAAGTAAGATTCGAATGATTTAAATTTTTAACTTTAAACAATTTACGATACATATTTTTTGACATGAAAACGAAATAGACTGAAATAGTGAAATATAATTATTAAAAACAAAATAAATTAACCTAACTTATACTTCTTTAAATGAAAAATTAACACGTTAATTAAAAAAGAAATCTAGTAAGTTAACAGTTAAGTTAAAAAATTAAAATTAAATGAACTTTTTAACTTAACTTTAACTTTTTAACTCGTTAATGCCCAGCCTTGCCTTAGTGTCTACACGTGTCAACAATAATTTCGTCTGGAGTCAGGGTTTATTTGATCGGTAAAAATATAATTAATATTTATTTTTATTTAATTACAATGAATGTTAACTACATTTTAATCAAATGTTATATAATTAATATATATATATATATTAATTTTATATAAAAATGACATAAAAATCCAAAAAAAAAATGCAAAATAAAAGTTACATTTTTTAATTTCTTGATGTATGAAATGAACTTTGTGCTTTGTTTTCGGACATTCAGAAAAAAATGCAATTTGCATTCAAATCCGTTCCCTAAATTAATATGTATTTGTTGTTTGATATATAACAATGAACATTTTGAGAAATGTGCAATTATAATTCCTAATAATTTAAATAACATAAAGATACATAATATCTTAACCAATACAATACATATAAACATGTACTTAAACATATAAATATGTATTTTTTTTTCTATTTTATTTAAGATTTCAAATACTTATTTTACCTCCTTTTAACCAACAACCAACATATTTACTTAGTTGTCCTATCTTTGAATTGTATGATATATTTATAGCTATTACTGTTCTCTTGTTTATAGGTAATCTTATTTATATAGTATGTACCACTGCAGGGTCTAGGCCCGTTTTATTCACATAATTATTTATTTAAACAAAAATTATTATTACAAGTATAATAAGCATAAAATTACCATGAGTTTATGTTATAATATTGTTTTTAATAAAACGTAATTAAGATATTATATATGTATACCTAATAAAAATAATATATAAAAAATAACATTATTATATTGTTATTAATATAATAATATTATTCAAATATAAAAAAAAATATATTCTCATTTCATTATAAATGTAATATTATTTTATTAGGGAGAAATTAAAATTACAATGTCATAATATTATAATTTTGCTATCTGGGATGGTCTCACCACAACTTACACTTATTGGCCGGGTTCATGTTAGAGCCTAGAGGACACCGGAAGTCGTCGTTGAAGTCTTTCATGTTGGAAAATGAGCCAATGATCCGGAAACGGGAGGGCGAATGTTTCATAAAGCCATATTTGCTCATAAAACGTACATATTCCATATACTCTCCTTGGCACACCACCTATTAGCAACGCCCAACCAGAACATCTACTGCGGCGTGTACTCTTGGAGCCCAGGCAGCCGCGGTTCAACACTGTGTCCTTTGAGCCACTCTCTGTACGCGTAGTAGGCTAGGTTCAAGCCTCCACTGTCTGCTATATTTTCGCCCAGCATTTGAGTGCCGTTCAACTATGGAAAATAAGTCGTTAGGTTAGAAACACGATAAAACAAATATCGAAATGTTCATTTTTATAGTTTGAATATCAATGTACAACTATTAACTGCAAATGTATTCTATCAATAAGAAAATTTGTGATTCAGTCTGATTCTGAAATTAGATCGACATTTCGAATTATAGCTGATACATACATATTTTATAATATTATACCTATTACCTATACTTATACTTGTATCGTATGAACGCCGTATGGTATGCTAAAATATTATGTATCTACTAAAACATTATGAGAATTGTTTTTTTTTTCAATAAAATGTTCTTTGTATTATTATACACCCGTTGTAACTTGTAATATGGAATATATAAATTGATTACTGTTTGGTGCAGAAGGCAGATGTGGCTGGTATATTTTTTTTACATAAGGGGATTAACAGTTCCATTCGAACACAAAATAAATATATATTTGAAGGGTACAGGGCAAAAACGGTAGTAGTCCATTTCTATACATTTTTCAGGAGAGCAAAAACAAAGTTTACAGACTTCTACCTATTTAATTATTAAACAAAAAATATGCTTTATGAACTTATATTTTATTAAAATGTATAAACTTCGAAAAGTTATTGAAATAAATTTAAAATTGTAATGATTATTATTAAAAAAAAATATATCAAAATAAAAAGCATGGACTTCAATCTTTTTTCACCGGTTAATCTGGATGATTGTTAATAAGAATATAAAATAATACAATATATTATACATACATTAATAATACACTTTCATTTCAAGTTATACAAAAACATTAAATTATTAAAACAATTTTTTTTTTCAATCTTCAGCTTCATCCATAGGAATGTTGTCGATGTATTCGTCTTCACTGTCTTGAATATTATCTTCGTCTGTCTTCAGATTTTCGTAGAACTTGCGTGATTCTTCTTTCATTAAGAATTGTTTTAAATGAAGTAAATCTTTATGCTTCGATTTTTTTATGGGAAGTTTGCCCTCATAAATTGTTTTCAAGGCATTGGTTTCAATGTTTCCCCTTGTGGGATTTTGACGTGTCTTTCTTCCTCGTTTGTTTTCTTTTGGGATTATCGTAGTGCTAGCATACATTCCACTGTAATTATCTTTGTGGAAGATAAGTGCACGGGACTCTTTACGAAATTCAATTACTCTGATAGGTCTTGTTTTGAGGTTACTTTTTTTGGAATAGTGTGATTGCAAGTGCTCCGTCCAGTTTTGGAATATTATATATTTTTCACAATCAATTACAGTGAAGGGCGAAGGTTTTGTTCTACTGGTTAACAAAACCTCTCGCCAGTCATCTGGTGTTTCGGTGTAGGAGTTACAATTTACCAAGCTCATATTTCGGTCACACTCCAAGTAAGAGTGGCCTCTAATTGGAAAAACCATTTTCACGAGATCAAAACAATCTTTTTGAGTAACAAGATAATGTAAAAATCTGAAAACTGTAATGTTTTTATTTTGTCCAGCGCAAGAATCACAAAATATAATTAACTGACGAACATGTACCGGAAGAATTTTGTATATAAAATTATGCAGCATGGAGCAAACGTCATCTACCCCTTTCTTGGCGACAGATTCGTCGTATGTGTAAAATATTGAGTTACCGTTTGAAAGAATATGTACGTTAAATGTAATAAAGTTTAGTTGCCGTCTATAGTACGCATCATTGGTAGTTATATTAGGAGTTGGCAAGTTTTTTTGATAGTCAATACTAATAGCTTCAAGTGTATCAGTTTTCATTGATTTTTTCCTATAAATTCTTTTGATTTTGTAAAATTGTTCAGCTTTTTTTAAATGTAAATTTTTTTCCAAATTTTTTTTATTTAACTCTTTTTCAATTTCATTATATGCAATTGGTGCTGACGAAGGGGTTGCATTTTTTAGTTTTTCCGTAAGATTGGCCACTTCTGCCTTTTGACAATCACACACACTGCATATATCCTTACGAGGATAACCGAAACTAATATTAAATTTTGTTTCGAAAATGTTACGAAATGATTCATAAGAAATTTTGCACTCAGGTTTTTTGTTTTCAAACATCGAGTGCAATTTTTTTATATTTAGAGTCTCAGGTAAATATGTTTTTTTTTAATCTTTTAAAGAATAATGTGACTTGCGACCTTTCAATGATTTTAGAAAATTATCTACTTCGTTAAGAGTTTCATCCGAAAGTTTTCTGGGACGATTTTTATGTTTTCCCCTGTTATCTATAGGTATGTTTCCTGTGGTTGATAACGATTCCCTGAGAGTTTGAACACGTTTCGCAGAAATACCATACAAGGACATAAATGCTTTTATACAGACAGGAATGTCTTTTAACTTGTCATCGCAAAAAACACGCACGTGGTAGGCATAACTAGCCAAATTATACTGGGCTTTGTCATCACTAAGTCGACTGCGTCTCCTCATAATTGGTAATACTGTAATAAGACCGCAAAGGTACTTACTCTGGTTATTGTAGTTCTCCAGACTGTTAAACTCTCTAATGATACGCTTCTTTTCTTCATCAGTTATATTTTCAAAACAACGATAACGTTTACATTTGCAGTCGGGTCCTAACTCATGTGTAGTAGCACGCAATTTTTTTAGAACATCCCGTTCTCTACCCATTTTAAGTCTTTTTTTAGATGTCCGTTGATCACTGTTAACATCATCATCAAAATCACTTAATTCACTGTCCATTATGAATAGTTAAAAAATAAACACAAGAACGTCAAGAACTAACTGCCGATTATAGCGAGAACATAGAAATAATGACGAAAATGTGAAAACTAATAATAATAATGCTATCTCGCAATATTATCGTATATTGTGTATTATACGAAACGCGTTACTGGGAAATACGTCATGTTACAATAATTTTGTTATTATTATAAATAACAAAATTATCAAGAATACGTCATATTATTATTGCAGTAGGTACAGTAGAAAGGAAAAAGATAAAATAAAATAATATATTTCGGAACTGGACTCAATCTGTTTTCCCCACAACCGCATGGACTAAAATCTTTCTTCACCAGTATACCTAATCTTTTCCATTTAATAACTATGGACTGAAAGATTTTTTCACTGAATCGATTTCAACTGTCGATATTACTCCATATTTGATATCGAATCAAACCATAAAATCAAAATCGAAAAAAATGGATTACTACCGTTTTTCCCCTATTTTAATGGATTACTACTTTTTACAACTCATAATAAAAATCTGAGTAAACTACTTATATTCGTTGATTTATTAGTAGCCGAACACGTGTGGCTACTGGGGGGTAAATAACCCATAACTTTGGTAGGTGGTGGGTGGGAATGTGGGTGACTGCTTTGTGCTGTAAGTTCTTGTTGAATTCGATAAATTACTACTAAATATCGTAAGAATTATATTATATTCCAACGCTCATAAAAAAAAAATTGTTACTTTACGCTAAACTTATTTGTTTTGTTATAAGTATAACATTTTGTAGGGAATCTTTTATTAATAATGTTAGCTTTGAAAAGTAAATCATTAATGAATTTTTAACTGAAAAATGTTCGATATTTTGTTGAATTTTGTCAAAATATTAACTTCAATTGCATTAAAAAAATCGTGGCATGTATTTCTGATTTTTTTGAACTCACGCATTTATGAAACTTATAAGGAATCTTGTATTCAATTTTCAAGTTTTTTAACTAAGTGAAAAAGTTTTTATCGAGAATATTGTAAAAAAAAATTAAAAATTTCTAAAAATTTCTAAAGGTTATAACAAGCCCAAAAAAAAAAATCAAAATATTATGAAAATGTTACCATTTATGTGAAATTCTAATATAAATATTTAGTAAAAAGTTCAATGGTCTACGGTTATTAGATTTTGAGTTATTTTAAAAAATAAAATCAAATTCCTCAAAAATTGGTTTTGCGTAAAAATTATCACTTTTCTTTCAATTGTGTTTTGTTTTTCTCAACGCTTTCTAAAACTACTTGGAATTTTCAATTTTGACCTCCTAAAAGTACCAACTAGGTTCACTTTTTTATCAGAAAAGATGCTGATCTCAAAAATCGATACATGCTTACTATCCAAAATGTTGCTGACAGACTGAAAAAAAACACACATCATTGTAAAACCAAAGCATTTTTTCGCTCCGAAATTTTTAAATTTTCACTTCATTATGTAATGCATTATTAATTTTATTAAAATATTTAGAAATATGTAATAACCATTAAATATGCAGTAATATGTTATTTGATAGAAACTATTATAATTTGTAATAAATACGAATAAAAATCCCAAAAATGTGAAAATGAAAAAATATGAAATTGCATGAAAATCCGAGCTTTACAGTAATGTCTAATAGAAAAATAAATTACTAATAGCTAACTATAAATTATTTGAATAAAATATACATATAAAAGATAATATATTATTATTGTCCTCTTTTGTTATAATTTTACCTACATGGCTATTAGATAATAGCTCAGAATGTTTTTTGTGTTGTTGAATTTATTAGTTTAACTATTGATCTAGTGCCTACTTAGATTGGTCAAAAATATCCAAGATATATTAAATGGTAAACATTTTATTTCACCTGAAATATTTCAAGTTAAAACACCAATTACAACATTCCATTTTAAATGTCTACATATTTTCTAAAATTTGAAGTGATGGATAATTATTTTTCTTGCAATTACACATACTTTTTTTTTTAAGTATGTTTACATTATAAACTGTTATAAGTTATAAGTTATTGTTGACTTCCAAAATGTATAATATACACTTGTCAAATGTGAAAAAAAAATGACTTGGCTATAATATTAAAAATTATTATTTATACATAAGGAAATAGAATTAAATAATTAAATAATTATATTTAATTTTGTTAGATCAACTATTGTCTTATGTAATTTTATTTAATAATTTAGTAATTTAGGTCATTTATACAATATTATATACAATGCCTAATACCTGCCCAAATAGTTATAACTTTATAATGCAATAGTCTTAAATTTCAATTAATAATATACATATTTGCAATCATTTTTTTTTTTGTATTAATATTGTTAATAATAATATAAGTTGGTATAATATAATAGTTAGTATACTAAATTTAATAATATAATTAGTAATACAATTTAATTCATATTATTTTTTTGCATTTGCATTTGCATTTGTGATTTGTGTTATTCACTGAGATAGATAACAACTTGTTATAGTAGTTGTTAGCTATCTCAGGGCCCGTTTTACAATCGTTAAACTAAGGTTAAACCACCAAATTTGTACGGTAAAATTTGTGGGTTAGGCGTAACCGAGGTTTAAACTATGATTGTAAAACAGGCCCTTAGTGGTGTTATATAAATAATTTGGTTTAGTTGATATTTTTTTTATATTTTATATTGCATTTTTTAATTTTTTGTATTTCATGGTTTCTTATAAGTTGTGTTTTGTATTTATATTATTGTTGTTAATAATAATAATGAAAGAAAAAAATATATGTACCTTGGTGTGCTGAGCCAATTGTGTTTTAAATAAATAATATAGTATTTAGACAGTTAAAATCGAAAATGGCCCTAATTTAGTCCCTTTTATAGCACGGTTTTAACCTAATGACATATTGACATGTATAGTGTCGACGGTCCTTTGTTGTTTAATGACAATTTTATTTTATAAATTAGTATGTTCATCTTGTCTACTATTTTAAATTTAGATATTAAGACATAGTAAAAAAGTATTTTATGATTGACTATTAATTATCATGATAATAATATTGAATATTGATGAGGTAAACTTCGCAGAGTAGTCAAGTGCCTACCATGACTACCTTGTGCGCACACTTATGGTGATATGGGTAGTTTAATCATACAGTGTACCTTGTTTACGAGGACACATAGTTTACAAAATTGTTGCTTATACACAAAACAAAAATTAGTTGGTCATAAGTCATAACATACACATATATACCATAGGTATTATAAATGTATACCTGAATATAGCATACAATTACATCTTATCTATTAATATATGAAACTACTACAGCATTTAAATGTATGTATAATATTGTTAATTGTTATTACATTCAATAGGTACTACAATTGTATGTAACATAGGTACAAAGCACATACTACATACCTATTATTATTGTGCATCCATCAACCTAGCTTTGTCACTACCTACCTAAACATATAATTATTTCATATTTGTAATACATCATAAATAACTTAAAAATTAATGCCTGGCCATATGACAGTTATACAATAAAATTATCGAATTACAGCTAAGCTACAGAACATATAACTACATAATAATAATAATAATTTAACAAAACAAATTTTTAACATAAATATCATCAATATTATAAGGTTTCCATTGCTGGGATGTCTATAAATGGAGGTTACAATTATTAATACTTTGATAAAAATATTCTTTCATTGTTTTGCAACTAACATATTAAATCATAATGTAAAATATACCAAACATACGATAATATTTTGAACTAATGGAACTGATCCTAAATATATTAATTATAAACTAGTAGGTCTCCTCCAATTTATATTTAATTTTTAATATTAAGTACTATATTATTATAACTTGATAATAATGCTATATTGTTCAAAATAATTTTTGTTAATACAACCTTAATTAAAATAAAAAATATAATTTGTAATGAATATACAATTCGTATAATTATTAAATAACGTAATGTACATTTACTTGTCAAGAACTACCTAGAAGACTTCTAGTACTTCTAGTAACTATTAAGTAAGGAACTAATGCTGAGCACCAAATCTAGATCAATCCATATTCGGATTTCCTATCCGGATTGAAACAAAAGTTACTATCCGTTTAAATGTTTAATCCGGATTATGATATAAATCCGGATAATTAAGTTTCAAAAACAATTATTATATTATTTATAATTTTTTTTTTTTGTCTAAATATATAATCAAAATAAAATTTAATTTAGAAAGATATATTTGCATGTTTGTGTTGTACCTATAGATAATAATGAAAAATTAGCTGATTATCTCAAGAACGACAAAAAGAACGGATTGAATACGAGAGTCCGGATAAAACGGATTGATCCAAAATTCGGATTTAATAATTGTAATCTATAATCTATACTGGCAGTGGATATTTTTAGGAATTATCACTGGACAACATAAAAATAATTTCCACACTATACAGTATATGTCATAATCAAAATAAACATAAAGATTTTTAATAAAAAAAAACTTTACAACATATAATAATACCATCAAACCTCACAACACATTATTAAGTTCAAATAATGTAAGTACGAGTTAAATTTATGCTTTTTAATTAAAATAATAGAACCAGTTGTTAATGACATAGGTACAGAATACCTATATGTTCTAATTTAATTAATATAAAATGTTAAATAGATAGAAATATTATATTATTTTTCAAACTTCTTCAAAGAATTTCTGTATATAGAAAAGGTCTTTACATGTTTGTTTATCTGGCAAAATGGATCGACGTTGTTTTTTTGTAAAAGTCAACCAACTGATCAAGCCTAGGATCAAAATGTGCTGTACCACTGCTATTTAAAGCAAAGTAAAAGTGGCTATTCCTTCAAATAATTTGGATTGCTTATTTGTTTTCAAAAAGTATTGCATACTAATCAAGTTGCAGTTGTAGAAATTCTATAGAGCTTTGTATAATTTGATTTTTAACACTTGAAACACAAAGTTTTGTTGAAATATACAAATTTTGAATTGTTTGTGTTCTTATGTACAATATTTTTGTATTAATTAATAATTTTTATTTCAAAATAATCAAGATATAAATATATACATAATAATAGAAATAGAAAAAGACTTTTATTTTTTGGTACACAATGCCATATTATCTTCTGTGCTTCTGCTGACCAGCAAAAACAAATTACCGGTACAACTGTATAATGTAATTAATATGCAATATTACTATAATAGTATAATACCTTTTCAACCTTTTTAACAACGTAGCACACTTCTTCTCCTACAAAATTTTCGCGGCACACCAATTCATATAATACGTGATATAGGTAATACCTAGTATATATTTGGATATATAATATTTATATATATATATAGGTACACTATTTATAATCTACTCTATTAGAGGGTTAATTATTGTGAAATAAATTAAAACAATGATGAAAAAATGTGTTAGCAGAAATATTTATTTTATATGATAATAATAGAAAACCACTGGTATAATACGTAGGTACGTCAATACGTCGTATGGTATATTAATATAATAAATAACAATATATATATTTCAAACAATGTTATTGTAAAACATGTATTCAAGTAAATGTATAAAAATTAGATTTTAATTAATTCTATACTTTCCAAAAAACGAAAGTCGTCATACGTCTTGAACTTTTGAAGGTCCAAAGTAAAATTCAGCTAAAAGCTATAGTTTTTAAAAACGTAAAATACCTAATAAAACATCGACCAAACGCAGAGTACAGACTTATTGAACAGAGTACTATAATAATTATAGTAATATAATAGCGTACTAATGTACTATACCTAAATTAATATTATTATTGTCGTCGCCGTCTGTCGACCACTTGACCAAAATAAATGCAGATTACGTCATAATATTATAAAACTAAAAATTATTATTTCTACAAATTAAATAAAATTATAAAATTATTTCAAATATTGTTTCAAATATTAAATATTTGTTACAAAAAGTCATTGTTACCCAGTTATTAAGTAGGTATATCATCTACTAAGCGACAAAAAGTTTTCTCTGGGTAAACTATATGTCAATAAGATAGAAAAATTGTTCTAATTGTAGAGATCAATCATTCTCCTACACAGATGCTGGTATCCTGATTTACAAATATTAGTAACAACCATTAGTATTAGTTGTTTCTTTGGTATCGACGACGGTTGGTATTAAATCGATGCTCTACAACAAACTTTCCTGTAGTACGGTAACGCTTTAAGTTTGATTTCCACCAAAAGTTATATAGACGACCATTGCTTTCATTTTTTATGTTATCATTTCTACTGCTCATATTACTGGTGAGTTGTATTAGTTGCTTGTTAAAGTTGTCTTCTGTTCTTATTATGGTACTATTTTCTGAAATATAATTCAGCTAAACATTAATAATAATTCAACAATCAAATCTAAATTAAAATTTTTAATAACAAATTTTGTTTTAATAAAATAAAAACCAAGTAGAAAATTTAAAAACTGTTAAAACTTTTAAAATAAAATAATATATTAAGTAGGTATATTATATAAGATTTCATTAATAACATTATTTTAGTGGATATGCACACAGTCTATGATATTTGTTGCATACATATTTATTTAGAGTTAAATACTTATATTACTACATATTAATTGAGAGGTAAAAAAAAATATTTTTTGTCATTTTAATTTTATTATAAAATATATTTTACTAAAATGCATTTTCTTAAATGCATGACTGATCTCACTGGTACTATAAACAATTTAAATATTAAGTACTATATTATCCAAGTTTTCAAAATTATTTATGACTTAAGCTAAAATTAAAAATACAGTTTCGTAGGTGGCATATCTTACACTTTTATAGTTTTAGTCAAATTAATCAACTATTAAATATTAATTGTTGAAATTATGTTGAAATTTACAAATTAAAGTTTTAGATAATAGTGTTATGGTGTATAAAAGTAATTATTTACAATACATTTATATGTATAGGCAACTTCAATGATAAATATATTAAGAAGAATTTAAATTGAAATAATTGAATGTCTAAATGTAATATGTATTGTGTATGTTTCAACATTTTTAAATTTTTGTTCATCTCCTATTAATTTTAATTCATGTATTACCTATCACTTATTTGATACGACCAAATTGTTAAAAAATATTCTTTTTAATATTATATAGGCTTATTTATTTTTATTACATATTTTTGATATCTTTCTAAAACAAATACATCAATAAACTTAAGAAAAAAATTAGTATTATCAACAAAATTCAGTCTGTATATTAACTATTAATTGGGTACCTAACTGACTAGGACCGTGGTGTCCATTAATGTTTTGGTCCTGTTGATATTGTGTAATTTTTTGTTCCATATCGTTCAATGTTTCCAACCATGGCCCAACAGTATCGATTTTGGCAGTTTCAATCCCACTGACACCTTCGTTGAATTTTAATATGTCCAATACTCTTATAGTCTTACGTAATTTGTACAAAGCAGATTCATAATTGTCTATAAATTAAAAAAAACACAAACAATCAGTTTTTTATATAATAAATAGCTATGAACATATAAGAATAACCTCACCAACTATGACTTTATTTATGGCAGCCATTATAGTCCGTTTGCACACACCTATTATTTTATCGTCACCCAGTGTAATCTCAAACTGTGTTTTGATTTCATTTGCTTGCTTTATTGTCATTATTTGAGTTATTATCAGTAATAAAAAATGTATGTAATAAATAATATTATTGTAGGTAGGTTGTGTTAAGTGAGAGTGTGTATAGAATATATTTTGTAAATTAGGTAGGTAGTTAACTTACTTCTAATAATCTATTGTTGTTATTTGATGTTTGTTCTTGTGTGTTTTTATTGAAAATTACAGTTGACTTCATACTGTTGTCAATAGTTCTTTCTCCCAGATGTAATCGACGAAAACATGATGAAGATAAATCATTTTTAATCATTCTGGTGGCTAACTCAGAGTTTCTTTCTAAACAGAAATATATTTTATTTACTTGATATCAAAACAATACATAGGTTTTTATTTTTGATGAGTTTAGAACCATATACTATTTACACATGTAGATTAGTAGATGATCATTGATATTAATAAATCACCTACCATTGTAGTCGTAATCATTTATACGTTGCTGGATTTGTTGCTGAATGGTATTGTAGCCAACTGTAAGTGATGATTCTGGTGATGATGATACAAGTGATGGCTGCTGTGGTTGCTGCATAATGGGAGTAAATGGATGGTGAACATAGTAAGAGTCTGGCAGAGGTGGAGACGATAACATCAAAGATGGTAGAGATGATGGTTCTGGTGTTGGTGGAGGTGGTGGACGGCTCATCAACATTTGAGGAAAAGTATAATGATGATGATGTTCTTCTTCTTGAACATCATCGTTAACCATACAATAAGAAACTGGATAGTACATGTGATTTTGATGCTGGCCAACTCCTATAAAACCATTTTCAATTGTGTATGTTTTGATTCCTTTAATTGTATAAAAATTAATATTAATATAATATGGTTATAATTGTATTATGAAAAAAAAAAAAGGTTCTAAAGAGTAAACTTATAAAGCTTTAATAATAGTATATTATTATTATTATTAATAAATTATTAATTAATAGTACCTGGGTAACTGTATTAGGTATATAATTAGTTATGTAAGTACCTTTAATACCATTGACATGAATTTAAAAATATACAGTGAAACCTCGATAACTCAAATCGTTCGGGGGTTAACAAAAATAGTAGTTATTGAAAATTTGAGTTGTAGTAAGTATGTTGTGTACTTAGCTAGGTACATATTATTGAAATGCAGGGGCCAAGACATTCCTTCAAGTTATCAGAAATTTGACTTGTAGACGTTCGAGTTATTGAAGTTCTACTGTATATGTATGCAATATTTTATTACTAAATTGGAAATATTAATTTACAATGGATGTATTAGGTAGGTATTTAAAATGTTTTTCTTATTTGTATTTAAAATTGTATTACTAATATTGTGTATACTATGGAACGGTGTTTCTCAACCTTTTTACTGTGGCGACCCCCTTTTTGAATAGAAATAGTATAGAACATTTAATTTCATAAAGAAATAAGAAGTACCTAATATAATTATATTTTTAATGATCCTTCGGTAGGTATGTAATTTGGTAAATGATACTATATTATTATCACTATGTAACACATGTCACATCATTATAATAATAAACTAAAATGTAATATACTAATAATTAATAAAGAATGGCCAGAGTACCAGACTGTTGCACATAGAAATCCGACATCCCTAATAAAACCATTGTCAAATGCACGGCTTTGAATCAATATTTCCTATGGATAACAAAATCATTCTCGAAAATGTTCCATATTATTTAAAACAATCACTAATAGAGCTAAATAAAATAAGGAATAAAATACCAAAACAAATTCATGAACTTCAAATAATTAAAAATAAATACAATGATAAAACACATAAGGCAATAAACTAGCTATATAATGATTTGGTTATGATTAATTTTCTATTCCTGAAAGTTGGAAAGTCTCCCGAACTGGGAACTATATACAAAGAGCAATTTAAAATAGTAGACAAAATCAACATACTAAACTATAAAATAAAATAGTCATTAAACAACAAAGAAACCGTCGACACTATACATGTCAATATGTTATTAGGTTAAAACCGTGCTATAAAAGGGACTAAATTAGGGCCATTTTCGATTTTAACTGTCTAAATACCAAGATACATAATATACATATACTTTTTTCTATCATTATTATTATTAACAACAATAAAATAAATACAAAACAGAACTTATAAAAAACCATGAAATAAAAAAATTAAAAAATGCAATATAAAATATAAAAAAATATCAACTAAACCAAATTATTTATATAACACCACTGAGATAGCTAACAACTACTATAACAAGTTGTTATCTATCTCAGTGAATAACACAAATCACAAATGCAAATGCAAAAAAAATAATATGAATTAAATTGTATTACTAATTATATTATTAAATTTAGTATACTAATTATTATATTATACCAACTTATATTATTATTAACAATATTAATACAATAAAAAAATGATTGCAAATATGTATATTATTAATTTAAATTTAAGACATATTGCATTATAAAGTTATAATTATTTGGGTAGGTATTAGGCATTGTATATAATATTGTATACATGACCTAAATTACTTAATTATTAAATAAAATACCTACCTAGTAATGTTATATGAAATTATGAAACAATATTATATGTCATGCTATTTGTTTTTATCAAAAATTAGTATAACCTAAGTTATCTAACTATTGACTTTTATTAATGTCTAATATAGAAAAATAAATTACTGATAGAAATATATTATAATGTTATATCTATATGTACGTCATGTGTCTAACATAATTAAAAAATATATATTATTAAAATTATAATTGCACTCTTTTATTACCATTTTACCTAGGTACCAACTTCGTCTTTCGACGAGCGTTATTCATTGATGTATTATTGGATTCAATAATTTAACACATTCATTACAGAGACCTACTCAATTACGAGTTACACTTTCGACACCTTCTATATAGCAGATTGAATTCCCAGGTTTTAAAAAATATTTATATAAGTGCCTCCTAATCAATTCCCAACTCTAAAACAATAATGATTTAGGTGCCAGACACCAGTGTACCTACCACTTATGAATATAATATACTGTTGGTAAAAAATAACACTATATTAATAATAATTAGTAGTAGTATTGAGGTTATATCGAAATATCTGTAAAAAATAGTTGTGTTTATACCTATATATTTTAGATTCTTTGGTTACAGTATTGGATCTATTCATGGGAATCTTTGTTTTCAATTTTCAACCCTTAGGCTCTTAGCTATAAAAATTGAATATTTTATAATTTTTTAATTACAATAATTGAAAGAAAATCGTTGCATGAGAATTCGTTTATTTACGGGTGAATATCCAATGTATAGCTTCAAAAGCTCGTAAAAAATTAATTTGACTTTCCGGTAAACTATTTTTTGTTAAATGTAGGGAAACTTAAGGGGAATCTATCCAGCCTTAGGTGAAAAATTTGTATTTAATTTTCAAAGATTTGATATAAATAGAATGTTTTTTTATAAATTTCTAACTCGAAATTATTTGTCAATTTTCGTATTTTTTAATTAAATTTGTCAAAATGTCAAATTCAGGCGCTCATAAAAAACTATTGTGGATTTACGCTCAAATTTTTTTTTAATTTCCAATAACATAAACTTATTAGGAACATTGCATTACATTTTCAAGTTTTTTGACTAGCCGAAAAATTTTGTATAAACAATAGTTAAAAAAAAACTAATAAAACTCAAAATTGTCTTGTGCCCATATATAGCTTAAAAAGAAAATGTTATGGTGTGTAGAAATTGCTAATATAATCATTTTGTGAACATTTCAGCTATATTCTGTTGTTTTTTTAGTAAATTTTTTTAATTTAATTTTTCAAAACTTTTGCGTAAAAATCTCAGTTTTTCCTTATTTTTTTGGATGTTTTTCCTGGCTTTATTGAAAACTATTGGATTTTTTTTACTTTTGACTTCCCAAAGTACCAACTAGATTCACTTTCCTACCAAAAAAGATGCTGATGAGTGGAAAAAAATTGAAGTATTTTTAATGTCACAAAAGGCGACAACACACACAAAAAATAAATAAAAAAAACTCACATCATTCTTAAATCAATAAATTTATCGCTCCGATCAAAATCTGAAATCTAAAAAGCTTTTGTACAATGCATGTGTGTTATATATTTTTTTTTTGTGATTCCTATTCACAGCGTTGGATTTATAATATTGCTTAGTGCTTACCATTATTATCGTAATGGTGCA
Source organism: Metopolophium dirhodum (assembly GCF_019925205.1). Classification (NCBI taxonomy): domain Eukaryota; kingdom Metazoa; phylum Arthropoda; class Insecta; order Hemiptera; family Aphididae; genus Metopolophium; species Metopolophium dirhodum. Next base: position 119,481,069 of record NC_083560.1, on the reverse strand, counting down.
GGTGGTGATGATGTCTTGTACAGTGATGGTTCGACCAACGTGGCAGTGGCCGATGGAGGTCTTCTTCTACATGCCACATAATTAGTCCACGTGTTCGGTTTAACCAAGACTATAAACTGGAAGCCGGAAGGATGATATAGTTTAAAAAAATATTTCATCACCGAGGATGACCGATATTCACAGTGGCCGACGGTCCTCGTGGAGGAAACGTCCTGTGGTATATTGTGACTGCAACAAAACATGTGCGTTACGCGTATATATATTATATTAGGACACTGTGTAGGTGTTATTAAGGACACGTAGCGTCAAAATTGTATACGCAAGCGCCGTACACATACTATATGCCGGCGCCGCCTACATAATATTATGTTGTATAGGTAACCGATTTCGGTTGTAATTAGTGCTAAGTTATGTTTTGAGGCTTCGTCGATCACGCCACCCTGTGATGAGGAATTTCACGCATTGAGTATTTTCCAAAAACATTGAACAATTAGGTATCGAAAATGTGTTTTGTACAACAAGTACCATATCTATATGTATACTATAATCAAGGGCGTCCGCAGGAATTTGTCAAGGGGTCTCAAAATAATTTGCTAATTTTCGTGATTTTTCCGTATTTTGTCAAGATTTGAACTTTTTTTTTATTATTTAAATCCTCCAGTATAAACTATGATAGCTTGAAAATTACATAATAAAAACAAAAGAACCTGATTTGAACTTTAAATGCTTATAAATAAAAACTGTGTAAAAGAATTTTTAATATTTTTCAAATATCATAGTAACAATACAGTATATCCTTGTATTCAATTTTCAAGCTTTTTTACCCAACAAATAAAGTCTTATTGATATCCATAGAAAAAATACTATTAAAATTGGAAACTTAAAATGTTCCTAAACAGTTTAAAATAAATCGAAATATTTTGAAAATTTTATCGTGTATAGAAAATGCAATATAAACAACCAGTGAAAATTTCATGTATATACGTTCATTTGTTTTAGAGTTTGAAAATATTTGAAAATGTAATACAATATTCTTCATAAGTTTGTCTACCTTTATCAAAAAAAAAATGCTACAAAAAAGTCAAATTAAATTTTTATGAGCGTTTGAAATTCATTACAACATTTGATATTCACTCGATTTCTCATGTAACGATTTTCTTATTTTGTTGTAATTAAAAAACAAATGACTGTAGATACTTGAAAATGTTACTGAATGTTTATATCTTTATTTTCTATACACCATACAATTTCGATAATAATTTGACTCTTTTTGAGCAGTTCACGGAAAAAACAAAACAGTTATTTACACTATAAAAATAGTAAAATTGACTGTATTATACAATTGTTATATATGGATAGCTATAAATTATGTTTGTCAGATTTACTAAAATATGTAGTTATGATTTTATAGTTAGCCAGACAAAAATTATAGTGTTTTGTACCAAACATGTTTAGTACTCTTTACTTTACAATTTAATTATTTGAACAATATTTATAGTAATTTGAATATAATTTTATAGTACTCTTTACTTTTAAATATAGTTATTTGTCAATGTATATAGTAATTTGAACATATCTTAATAGTAATCTATACTTTTAAATTTAGTTATATGACAATTTTTATAGTAATTTAAATATAATTGTATAGTACTCTTTACTTTATTATTCAGTTGTTTGGTAATGTTTATAGTAATTTTAACATATCTTTATAGTACTCTTTACTTTACTATTTAATTATTTGAACAATATTTATAGTAATTTGAATATAATTTTATAATACTATTTACTTTTAAATTTAGTTATTTGACAATGTTTATAGTAATTTGAACATATCTTATTAGTAATCTGTACTTTTTCATTTAGTTATTTGAATAATATTTATAGTAATATAAAATAAAACTTTTAGTGTTGGCCACTATTAACCCAAGTGAAATTTACTATAATAAAACTTCTTCACGATAACAAATAGTTCCCCAACCTATACCCAGTGATAAGCAGCAATGCAGCATAGCTATAAATTGAAATATTAAAGTATTGAAGTTTGGTTATTTATAACAGAACCTAGTTATACATGTCATTTTCCTGGACAGTAAGCCAATTTTCAATTTTAATTTGAATATAATAATTAGTATTAAAATTAAAATTTGATTATTAAGTGATAAATTGTTCATGTTTTTTTTCAAGTATATAATTTAAAAGATATAATGTGTTAAATTTACATTTTATTAAACTTTTATTACATATATTGATATAAATTATAATATATATTAAATAATACAAAACAATTGTTTACATATTAAAGTACCAAACATATTTTACAAAACAATAGACAATATGTAATTAATTATATACAATATTGAGTTATAATATCAATGTAATTAATAACTATATATAATATGAACATAGAGGTATAAAATTACTATAAATATTATACCTAGCTAATATAATACCTACTATATTATAATAAATTATAGTATTCAGTGTAATGTACCAACAGTAGGTACAAATAAAAATAACAATTTAAAAATATTAAAAATTTTTTTTCAAATGTATGTATATTATGATCATTAACACTGATGGTGACCGTATTTTAAATCGTAATGATTAAAATATGAACTTCATGAATTATGAACCGTATAAGAGTCGATCGACGATTGAGCAATTGGCATTCGAGCCCCTTGTTCGATTGCAATCAACACGATGTTCGCTGAATTTAATTTCGCGAAATTCAGTGTTGCATCCGAGTGCTTTGTGGCCTTTGTCGATGGTGATCTGGGTTTCTACTACAGTTGTAAATATATGATATATCTACGATTTTCGATGTTCTTTCGGTATTTCATATCGCGCGTATTACATATTATATATATACTAAAGTAGGTACTTAACACTATAGTAATAAATAACTATAACTTAAAGGATAAAGCTAATGCTTTATTAATCTTTTATCTATGTGATAAAGCTAGAAGAACATTATTCAAATCGCCTGTTTTCAAATAAAACTGCCGTAGATAGGTACCTAAACATAATCATTAATGAATATAATGATTAATGATCATGTCACCTAACATATTAACAGCTTAGTTCGTTTGAAATTATTGTAAAAATTGTAAAAATTTACCAATGTCTTCCGCGGACGCGCATATCAAGTAGGTATATCATGGTTCACGTTAACGACTTGCACGTAAACAGCACGTATTGTACGGGACCTGAATTTAATACGAAAATGGAAAAAATCTTTTTTTCCCAAATTTAATAATGTTATAGATACATACCTTATCACATTATACTGTATATTATATTCTATACTAGTATTTTTATAGTAGTTATACTAAGTTTAATTATTGGTATTATAGTAAACTATTTTAACTGTACCTATTTTTTAGTTCAAACATGGAAACTATTCAATAATTATAAAATATAGTAAACATTATTATAAAAAACAACAACTATATTTATATGATAATAAATAATAATATTAATTTATTAATTATTTTGTAGTTAAAAATGTATAAAATGTTTAATTTTTATGGCTAAGGATTGAAAATTTAAAACAAGGCTCCACGTAAATAGGTTATATATAAATTACTTTATTCACAATAATATCATCAAATATACTTGGTAATATCATATAGGCTGACTGACCGTTTTCGCTCAGAATCGTTTTTCTTATACAATGATATTATACATTGAATTCAAATCTAACACCATCCATTACAGTGACCCACTTGTAACCTTTTTATTTTTTATACATTTGCGTTTTGAAAAAATGAACCGCGGTTTAAACCGTCGGATCTGGGTGAAAACGGATTAATTCAAAACAATGTATTTATATGTATAATATGTATACATAAATAGTTGTATATTATATAGTATAAAATATTTATCTAGATTTTTCCCTTGAGTTAATCTTGGAATGCCAGCTATTACATATTATTTTAAATGATTAGTTTAGGTGATAGATCAATTAATTTAATTAATTTTTTTTTTATTGAGATTTTTATATATTTTACAAATCTCAGTAGAATTGATATGATAAAAAAAATTAAAATTATATTTTAAAACATCAGTTTTTTTTTACAAATGAATAGAAACAGTGTACTTTTTTGATTCAAAGTAACAAAATAAGATGAAGGTTACTAGAAACTTTATGCCTAACTGTTTGAATTCTTATTTTTTAATAACTATGATCTTTGAAAAAATGAAACGTGGTTATAAATCTCGGTTATATGTGTGAACGGACTAATTCAAAAAAAATGTGTTTTGATCATTCGTGCGGTCGTACCACTCGCGGGCCAACCGCGCATGACGCGGTTGATTTTTCAACCGTGGCAATTTACGCGGCTGAACAGCGTAGGTACCTACATAGTGTGAACGCTTATCAGGTGGTTGGATTTAAAATCAAAAAGTTTGAATTTGTTGGGCGGTTCAACCGCTGCGGCTCGAACGCTATGTGGACCGGCAAAAAAAAAACTGAAAAAATTGAAAATGTCCTTAAACAGCTCGAAAACAGTAAAAATATTTTGAAAATGTTATCAAGTTTAAGAATTGATAAAATAAACATATTACATAAGAAATAAATTTCAAGTGTTATTTCAAGTGTTAGTGTTATATCTACGGTTATTCGTTTTTGAATTACAACAAAATAAGAAAATCGCTACTTGAGAAATCAGGTGAATATCCAATGTTGTAAAAAATTGAGCTTCAAACGCTCATAAATATTTATTCTGACTTTCTAATAGATTTTTTGACGAAGAAGATTTTCTTATAGTTCAAAAATTAATGAAAGTAGTTATTAGAATTTTTACAAAATAATTATATGATACTATGATATCACTATTCAGTATTCACTAATCACTTGCACAAATATTTTGGTAATTTTTGGGCTATTAATAGATATAAAAAATTATAATAACGATAGTATCCTTTATTTTAGATTCTTATAGTTACGAGTGGAGATCATGATAATTTATTAATGGGTTTTTCTTATGTCTTATACTTATATGGTATATATAATAATATGGTCGTATGGTATATCGCATAGTGCCAATAATAGATCTTGGTAAAATAATACCACAGGGGACAATATTTATTAAGACCAACGAATTACCGAAGGTAATCGTTTTATAAATTATAATAGAAAAAATGCGCCAATCTTCAACTTTGAATTTGTTTCTGGTAAAAAATTGGACCTAGTAAAGGAGAATCTTGTATTACATTTTCGAAGCTTAGATATATAAATATAGAAAACATTTTGTGAATTTCTAACTCAAAATAATTTTCCAATTTTCGTGATTTTGATGACTTTTGTCAAAATTTTGATTTCAGACACTCATAAAAAATTATTGTAGATTCACGTTTAACTTTTTTTTTAATTTCTACTATCAAACACTTATAATAGGAAAGTTTTATTACATTTTCAAACTTTTTTATTAAACAAAAAATATTTTAAAATTACAATAATTAAAAAAACTAATAAACTCGAAATTTCCTTATGCCTATTAATTGCTCAAAAAGAGTCACAATATTTCGAAAATTGTATGGTGCCTAAAAAATTTTAATATTCAGTGAACATTTCATGTACCTATCTAAGTAATTTTTTTAAAAGTTACACCAAAAACCAAAATCGATTTCGTCAAAAACTAATTTTGCTAAAAAATTTTAGTTTTTTTTCCTATAAATGCCGATAAAATTTGCGCTAGGTAAAAAACTAGAAAATGTAATAAATAGTTCATAGGTACTGTTATCAAAACAATTAAACTATACCTATATTATAGAATCAAAGTTTTGATAGGATTAATAGGTAGATATCCTTTAAGTTAAAATTTGGACGAAATTAGATATTTAAATGAAGAACAACGATTTTACATATTTTGTTGTGATTTATAATTATAGTTGAAGTCAGATGTATGTGAATCTTTTAAATTATTGGGTATCATATTTTATACACACAATGACAATGACTTTTTCTAATGAAATATTAATTGGTGTACGTTGTATTTCGCATTTCAGACATTTTTACGACGTTCTACCCCTTAGAATGTTAACGACAAAATTTAATCATTGTACTAAAAGTAAAATAAATTACTTTATTCTTTAACAGCAATATAAATACATCATAACATTATACAGGGTGTATCATATGTCATTGTACGCTGGATTTTTTTTAACGATTATGGATCGATGACATATAATTACGTTAAAACGAAAAAATATGGGTTTCTTTATTTTTAACAGGCAATTTTTTTATAACAATTTTAACATTTTTAAACACGCAGGTGTAACAATATCAAAATTAACTTAATTTTTTTCAAACGGTAACTACTATATTTTTTAATTGATTCTGCAGAATGGTAAAGCTTTTTTTTCTGAAAATTTTGATAATCATATGTCATATCATCAATTTTGGTTCGCTACTTTATTAACTATGGTCCTCTAAAGTTTAGTGAAATATGCATTAATACTTTTAATGTAAATAATTGCTATAGGTTTAATTTACAACAGCTAAATAGTTTTTTCTTATAACTATAACTTTTATAACTTGAAATTTGAACCATAAGTTCTCTATATTGGTAGGTATCGCATGCACAATATGAATTTAGTAGTTGAAATTCTTTAAGAATTATCTAATCATCGTGATTTAAAATAAACTATTTTCAAGATATTTAGATAAATAGTCAATCTCAATATAGGTTTGTACCTAACTTGGCATACTTTTAATCTGATTTAATTACAGATTTCCAATATTATTATAACAAGAATCAAATACTATAAGGTATTACCTTAGCAACCTTATAAAGAATCCAAATTAATTCTATTGTAAGAAAAGTATGATAGGAATTTATGAAAGGAAAAGTAAGAAATAAAATGTAAATGTCCAAAACTAAAAAATATAGTTAAGAATTTCAACTCCTAAATTCATACTTTGCATGTGATACCTACCAATATAGGGAACCTAAATGGTTCAAATTTCAAGTTTTTCCCACTACGAGAAGAGCACCACAAAACATTGCACTCTTTTCATTACACAATTTTTTTTAACACCCATTCATACCTAAGTCATTAATGTCAACATTCGAATACCATTTACCATTATAACTTTAGCCACCTTATAAAGAATCCCAATTTATGATATTGTAAGAAAAGTAACTGTGAAGTAATTAATTACGTCGATTACCTATAATAACAAATTAAAATAATAATACTGATTTTGATGATTGTATAATAAAATATGTTAAAATAAAAATAATGAACTATGTTTGCCAAAAATTTTGTCTATGTTTTTTTTTTGAGAGAGAGAGTGTCATTAGATTACCGATTAAACTACTTAAGTGTATAAAAAGGTAGTTATAAGAAAAAATTATTTAGCTCTTGTAAATTAAACCTATAGCAATTATTTACATTAAAAGTATTAATGCATAGGTATTTCACTAAACTTTAGAGGACCATAGTTAATAAAGTAGCGAACCAAAACTGATGATATGACATATGATTATCAAAATTTTCAGAAAAAAAAGCTTTACCAGAATCCATTAAAAAATATAGTAGTTACCGTTTGAAAAAATTAAGTTAATTTTGATATTGTTACACCTGCGTGTTTAAAAATGTTGAAATTGTTATAAAAAAATTGCCTGTTAAAAATAAAGAAACACATTTTTTTTCGTTTTAACGAAATTTTATGTCATCGATCCATAATTGTTAAAAAAAACCCAGCGTACAATGACATATGATACACCCTGTATATTATTTACTAAATACTAATATAGTCATGGCAGATCGTTGGCTCAGATCGTTTATCATTTACATTGAATTCAAACCGAATATTTCTTTTTTATTGTACCTAATAATAATTATGAATTATGATCGTAATAGAGTTATTTGGATAATAAGAGTTGCTGAAACGTCGTGTAACTAACGGTTTGTTTTTCACTCAGTTGGCATATTATTATGTGACGATATAACATTGTGGGAACGTTGTAGAAACATTGCGGAAACGTTGTAGAAACGTGTGGTGTCTGATCAAAATACATGTACCAGGAACGTATGCTGTGAGTTGTGACGCTGGTTCGTGTTGGCTGTTGAACGAGTAGCTACAACTGCCGCCGTCGCAACCACTGGCGTCTGGCACCGAAACAGATGAATTTCTAGTGTGCAACCCTGGTACCCGTAACGTACATCTAGTGTTGTTAAATACGGTATTTTTTTTGTACTAGGTACAATATATTTTGTAGTAATGTAGTATACCTATATTTTTGTATCATACGTGTATAATTATTATACACTGTGTATTAAGTATGGTACTATAGTATAATAAAGTTTTGTAATATACCATATTGCAACATTCAAATTCCTTTATTAAAAATAAAATAATATTTAAAATTTAAAATTACATACTTAGAAAAATTAGACTTACTCATTATATTACTCAACCATTTACCGTTTAAAAATTGAATGTTATTATACAATTTGGAGAAATTAAAAAAATAAAATAAAATGTAATACCATTGAGTATAGTTGTACAGATAATTTATAGTACTATCTATACTGAATGCGAATAGGTAATATATTTAAGCATACCTCTACATAATTTGTATTAATTGTTTAGTAATTGTTATCTCTCAAAAAAAAATGGGTTATTTATGATAGGAACCTATGATACCTACTAACTATTAAGTATAAAACTATGTGAGAAGGCTATTTGTATTGACATAAAAATATATTTGTTATGTAATGTAATTAGTTAGTGAGCTTTTTTTTTCAGTTTTACAATGACGTACCGGTCAAAAATGTTGCCTCTCAAAAACTAAAATGACTAAACCACTGCTTGAAACCTACAAATCACAACCAAAATTGTCCTCTCATTCCGGGCATTTTTTTTTCGATGGATGTGGACGTGTGCTATGAGAACTTTTTAGGGGTGTCAGCTTTTAAAACTTGCAGACGAGCTTCAATCGAGTCGCACAGTTACGAGTCACCCATAGTAACTTGGGGCTATAATAATATCCTTCGTGTACTTAAGTTTGACATTTTACGCACAAACGCACATGCCAACACGTGACCCGCGTGACACTTCTCTTCGCCTTCGTCCCCGTCTGACACATTTTTGATCTGAGAAAAAAAGTGACACGCGTGCATCCCACACGTTGCATTAGCACGAATACGGCTCAGCGCCAATCCTGCAATAATTGTAATTAGCGCCCTCCTGCTCAGCACTACACCCTCGGCAACAACAGTTAAATTACGTTTATTAGTAGTGCCGTTTGCTATTACTTATATTTACACCGTCGCAGAGATACCTAAATAATATTATATAATATATATTGTAGTGTCGTTGTCGACTGCACGCGCCACCAAACAAGCGTACAATGTACAAATACAATCATATACACGCCGACCAACCGAATAGAGTTTCGCTTTCCGATTTTAATTACCACCTGTAGCGGCGGAATAACTACTTTTATATATAAAATAAACTACACCCACGTAGTTTCAATATGATATTATAACAATACATTTTACGTCACATCATTATATAATACGCGGTCGAACAAAATACAATAAATTGTAGTCAAGTTTCGACAGTCGTAATTATTTCATATTATATTTTCGTCTTCGACAACAAAACCTCTGGACTAGTATAGATAGGTAGGTAGATAAACTCTATTATATTGAGTTGATTCGCTCGGTTGATTACGATTTTTATTTCCTCTACGGAAACGAAAAATACAGTTTACCATTGATAAAGATAGATAATTATAGAAATATAAAAACGTTCGAGTGCGGGACGACTAGGTATATGAATTATGATGTAACACACGTATGGGCGTATGGCGTATATACGATATTTTCAATAATATCCGTCTAAAATAGCGAAGTATAAATAAATTGAAAACAGAAATAGTGGATAAAAATACTTAATAGTAAATATGAAATATACAGTACCTATTATAATAGTAACCGAGGAAACCGTTTAGGTACCTAAACGGCTATATAAGGCCAATGGCTACACATATGAAAAAATATTTAAGTATAGCCATATAGGCATTATGACTAATATTTTTATATGTGTCATAATTATTATACTTAATATAAGATATATTAAGTAATATTTAAATGTTAAATTATCATTACACAATAACAAAGCAGTGAACGACTGAAAAAAACAAAACATTTAAAAATGAAGGAAAATATTTTTCATTAATCTTTATTCATGAGTTAAATTATGGGTTCTACGCTTCTATGCTTGTTAATAAATGTATGTTGTAATCAAAGTCATATAACTATTAAGTTATATTTTAGGAATTGTTTACACAATTTGTATGGCCACTTTTTTATAGTTGTTTTTGTTACCCAGAAATTATTATAATATTGTTCTCATTTTGTTTTGCGTATTTTAAATTAACTATTGTATGTTGCATGATATGTATTATAACAAAATATATTATGGAGATACATTTTTCATACATTCTATAACTATTTTTTTAGTTATTATTCTACATAAAATTAAAAACTATATGGTTACACTATCGCCTAACCATCGCTATATAGTCTATAACAACCTTATATGTAGTTATTATTTACCTATTAGTTATTTGTGGTTGGAAGTCATTGGCATACCGAGGGCGCGTTAGTACTAATAAATAGGTATTGTTGTATCCATTTAAACATATATATCAGTCTTGAGAGAAAAAAAGTAGAAAACGGCGAAGAAAAGTATAGATAACTGCTCTGCTGGTTACCTAGGTATAGGTGTCGTGTGTACCTCGTCATTAGTAAGTCACTGTTATGGATGTGTTAAATTTGGATTCAATGATAAATCATTGCATACGAAAAATTATTCTAACCAAAAACTGTGTATCTGCATATATTACTAAGAATATTTTATGATATAGGTACTTCGTACTTATATTTCTATAAAAGTAGTTTATTTTACTATTTTACTATTAGTAATACGGCGGCAGGTTGAATTAATTTTTGCCAAAAACATTGCATTTTAAGATGTTAATATGTAGGTATATCAAATGTAATAATATACGTTAAAAAAATACGAATAACAAAATAAATCTAAATATAATCAAATTTCGTTCAAATTTGAACTTAAAATGTCTATAAAAAACTGTGTTTACTTTACCTAATACCTATATATATTTTTTGAATTTTTTGATTACAGTATAAACTATTTATGAGAAACATTGTTTTAAATGCTCAATCTATAGATATAAAAATTGAACATTTTATAATTTTTTAACTACAAAATTATTTGCAAATTGTCATGATTTTGAAGAATTTGGTAATTTATTTAAATGGATTTGAAAAAAATCGTTCATATGTATATTTAACAGTGACGTAAATAAGAGGATTGATAGGGTACTAAAGGGCTAACTTGTACCCGGGCCTAAAAGTTTTACTATAGTATTCAAAAATATTTCAAAAAAATTGAAGTCATTATAATTATTACTGCCGGAACGAAAATTCTGAACTATTTGCAAATTGTATCACTATATACCACTAAAAAAACCAGATGTCCAGATATATAATATTATATTTAACCCCTTAAAACAGCCTTATGCAAAATTCAAGAGATGCTTGATAGTTTTGAAAAAGTATATGAAGGTATACCTAAGTATTATCAAAGACATGGGGAGTTAACCCAAATTTTACTAAAATATGAAAATAAAATATCTCCTATTTGAATGTTGATGAATGTTTGATGTTTGATGTTTTGACATCAATTTTGTAACTATTTCTAATTTACAAATAATAAGCATCAAAACAGTGTGAAAGGGATGTTGGAAGTTTTTTTAAGTTCTTACCTAATTTATGGTTTTTGTATTATATTAATACAGTGGGAGAGGGCCTGCGGTTATTTTTGTAACCGGACCCAAATTTTGAAGTTACGCTACTGGTATTTAAAATTTTTAAATTTCTATAACAAATTAACAATAACTTAAGAGGAATCTTGTATTACATTTTCGAGCTATTTTTACTCGAAAATAAAATTGCGTTTTTTCATGCATAAATCGAAAAAACTAAATAAAGTTGAATAATTAAAATACTAAAAGATACTTAAAAATAGTACAGACTATGCTGGATGTTCGGCACCAGATATCGGCCAATCTAGTTTTAGAGTTTTAACAGGTCCTAATAGTTGAAACCATTTTTTAAAAAGACAAATTATCTACATTAATTCATTATTATTTTATATTTTTGACAGCGCACACATGTCTCTATACTCTTTGGTTGTTTTTATAACCATACTTCCTATTTTTTCATTGTTTTTTTTTCCTCATGGGAATTGTGTATAATCTATAATATGCATAATGCATATATTTGATTATTTTTGTTATTATTACTTACTTAATTCAAACGATTTTAAATTTTCTATCGTAGTCTCTTGTCAAATATAGTTTAGTACTTTGTATAGAAATTGCTTTAATTATGTATACTTAATTTTAAGAAAAATAATGTATACATTCCTCTCAATTTGATTTGAATATAAATATATACACTTAGTCATGGATACAGAATTACAGCGTAGATAGGTAGGCACTTAGAGAGGACGCTACACCCTACACCCGCATGCGTTGTCTCCGTCTTACAAAATATGTACAATATACCAAAAAAAATTTCGCTGGATTTAACCACTCAGGCTGTACTGCAGTAACGCCGAATGAAATTAAAACTGGCAGTTCAAACAGTTTGATTAAACCACCCACTCCTTCAAACTACTGTGAAACTGACTCAATTAATTATGTATGAATAATTTAATGACATATCTGGGTTTAATTATAGCAGAAATACTAAGAAGTATGCTCTATTATTTAATATTTTACCCAACACCCACCCATTATTAAGGCAGTTCAATTTAATAACTTGAAGTACGTTTTCGGCGCCACTGCAGGGTTGTAGTGATAGTTAAAACTCAAAATGTATATACAATATAGCTGAGAACATTATCTGTGAAATATTATTTTTATTTTTTTTAAATCACTGTATGAAAAAAAGTTCTTATTGTTTCAAAATTCATTATTTTTGTGTTTTTCAAACTTGAATAACTTTTTTTGTAATTTCGATATCGAAAAAATATAAACAATACTGCACAGTGAAAGTTCTCCTTTTTGTGTGGTCAAAATTGCATTTCTTAGTAGCACTCTCGGTTCTTTCCTGCATAAAAAAGTTTTTGCTATGATTTACATTTCTAAGACGGAAACAACACATACGGGTATGGCGTCCTCTTAAGGTATATTATTTTATAAGGGACAATAATTACGCAGTATGCAATCTTGTCGACACAATATGGGTCATAGCCCATAGGTGTGGTTATATACAGATACAAGTGAAAATTGTTCATATTAAAAATCATAATATAAGGTTTAGAAATAGATTTTTGAAAATCAAAGTCCTATACGAAATCTTTCTTTTTTCATAAACGTCTATACAAGGCATGATAGATTTTCCTGCAAGGCATGTTTTTATGCAAAATAAACATAAGGTCACATGCAGGTTTTTTAAAATGCAGATACCTATATTATAATATTTGTATAGCACTGTAGCAGCATTAGAATTTTTAAGTACATTTGATGATGATATTAATATATGCACAAAATAAAAAGGATAATACAATCATAATATCAAATAGAAAATAGTATAATACAATTTAAAATTATAATAAAAGCATGAAATACAATATAGATATTTATTGTAGCTACCTGCCTACGTAGAAAACTAACCAGCTGTGTTAGACTCTGCATTGGCGCGGTAAACTTTTTACCATTGGGGCGAACAAAATGTTAAATACCCACTAGAATTCATATAATATTATAATATATATATTATTATAATTTATACTTTATAGTAATATAATGAACGATATAATTATGTATTTTTATATAACCACAAGATAATTTGTATAAGTTCGTGGTTTTAATGCATTTTTCTAAAAGCTTAGCTTTAATAATTGGAGTCCTCGCTTCTTCTCCATATTACGTTTGGTGAATTAAATGATAATTTATTCATATTTTATTGTATTGGTACCTACGAAAAATGCTTTTGAGGCTTGAGCAAAGGAGATTTGATCATTTGAAAACAAATAATAAAATTTCCTTCGCTTATCAAATATTCAAATACAATTATGCACATGTATTTTAGATATTTTTAAATGTATATACAAATACAATTGTAAAAAACTAAACGAAATACGAATCGAACTTGTTGAAACGGAGTGCTTTTAATTTTACTTAAGAACTGATAGTGGATAGTGATAACTGATAAGCTTATCAAATTTTGTTTTCTAAGTTAAGATTTTAACTTGTAATTTGATACAGACTAACTACAACTTATTACAACAAAGCAATACTATAAAAGTATAAATTGAGTTGTAGATTCGTCAGGGTTTCAAGAACTGAACTAATTTGTGTTTAGTTCAGTGATTTCAAGTCACGATTTAAGATATACGTAAGGTATATCATGGTTCAAGTCTTCAGATTGTCAGATATAGGTGTAATCATTATAATAATATATACTATGATCTAAGGTTCAAATGTTCAATTTTCAGTCACTGTATGTCTGTATCACAATTTATATTTTAGATAATTGATTAAATTATATAATAATATATTGTTTATATTCAATATCTATATATTATACATAAAAAAGGTGGGTAAGTGGATGTCGCTCTGCTGTACAGTAGGTTACAAGTGGGTCACTGTAATGGATGGTGTTAGATTTGAATTCAATGTATAATATCATTGTATAAGAAAAACGATTCTGAGCGAAAACGGTCAGTCAGCCTATGATATTACCAAGTATATTTGATGATATTATTGTGAATAAAGTAATTTATATATAACCTATTTACGTGGAGCCTTGTTTTAAATTTTCAATCCTTAGCCATACAAATTAAAAATTTTATACATTTTTAACTACAAAATAATAATTAAATTATAAATTTGATAAATTTAGTCAAAATGTAAACTTCAAATGCTTATAAAAAAAAATTGTGCCTAACTATGTATTTTTTATATTTTTCAATTGCTATTAGAACGATATATCAGGAGCATTAACTGAAAATGTTCCTAAACAGTTCAAAACAAAATATTTTTAATTTTACTTTTGACCCCCTCCCCCCCCCACAAAAAAATAAATACCAATTAGATTCACTTTCCTATCAGAAAAGTTACTGTTGAAGAAAATCCAAGCACTTTTACTGTCCTAAAAGGTGATGCAGACACAAAAAAAAACACACATTGTAAAATTAATACATTCATCGCTTCGTTCAGAATCTAAAAAAACTTATTAGGAATATTTTATCACATTTTAAAAACCAGGGCAAAAATAAAATAAATTCGAAAGTTTCATGTTTCTACAGTGTCTACTATGTTGTCTATAGACAAATGTAAGGTAGTATAAAATTTGTATAAACATTTAGAAAATTTCACTGTCTAAAATAATAACGTAAGCTTGGGATGAGTAGCTCATATAGTTTCCAGAGTGCCAATTTTTAGAACATTCAAATCTAGCAGGCCAGACACTGAAAGAAATATGACAAAAATTATTAACAAATGTGTTCAGTTAGAACAACTTAAGTTTGTTGTTATTATAGCTTTTAAAATAATATTAAAGATAAACAGGTACGATTTTTTTATTATAACCATTTGAAGTTAAAATGTACTTATTAAATGTTCAATTTTTATAGCTGTCTTGAAAACTTAACATAAGCTTCCTCATATGTAAAAACAACTATAACCTACCGAAACCAAAAAAACAACCTTTTGTTGTAATTCAAAAATATTTGAAACTTTTACGTACCTATATAAAACCTGTATTATATTTTATACATTTTAGAATAATATTTCGTATGCAATGATTTATCATTAAATTCAACTGTCACATACTCACATTGAGTCGCATACATTACAGTAACTTACTCAATGACGAGGTACACTTGACACTTATACCTATACTGCTTAACAGCAGAACGGTAACCAATATTTCCCTCTTTTTATTTTTAAACTATTGATTTTTGAGTATTCAATTTTAAAATGATACACAGCTTACCCAGTTTCCAATCTTTAATATAAGATATGTTAAAATATTTTGTAATTTATAAACATTTTTTGAGTTACAACAAATTAATTAATATTGTTTGATATTGATTTGAGTGTTTATTTTCGTTTAAAATTGAATATTATACCTAGGTATAACAATTTTGAATAAATTTGATTTTCAAACAAAATTAACGTAGCATTATGTTTACTTAATTTTTTTAATTTCAATAAATGGAGCCAATATAAGGATTTTATTACATTAAGGTTATTAAATTGTAAATTTAATTATTTTTTTAAGTGCAAAGTAATTTGCAAATTTTTAAACAAAATTATATTTTTTATGTTCTAACTAATTAGTGTAATTGTAGAAAATCGAGTGTTTAAAACAAGAATTGTACATTGCTGGTCCGTACTTGTGTCGTATTGAAAATTTGTAAATTGATCCTATTTTGCTGTTAAAAAATAAAAATTTTATCAATGTTTCATCAGAAGCTTTTTTTATTCACCTTATGGCGCATAAACTTTTTTTTGTATGTTAAAATGTGTTTATTTTTTTTTGTTAATAAATTAACTATCATCTTAACCTTTGACTTTGACAATTTATTTCATAGATAAATTTATCTTCTTTCATAGATACCCACAACCTACATATAATTATAATTTTACGATTGCGTAGGTTTTCTTTCGTGTGCAGTGAGAAAAGTAACTGTGCAGTGATAATTGTTACTTTGTGCATCTCATATATCATCGTCATCGATTGTCGTCGACGATAAACGATAATGATAATTATTGATTACAATTTTCTTGGTAAATAGGTAGTAATAATATTTTTGTATAATTAAATAATTATACAGTATAATTTGCATATATGCTTTGTTATTGACTTAAGCTAATAGTGATACCGACTAGAGATGTATCTTTTCGATCTTCGTCGACAATAAACCGTCTCCTGGAGAAAAAAACATTTAATCAACGAAAACCGATACCAAATTGTCTGTAAGGCATAAATGATAAATATGTAATATTATATTGTTATAATGTTAAAGCAAATCCACCATGGCATATTATTTTTATTTAACAAGAATAATTATAAGTAGAAACTAGAAACAAATTAAGAATTAAAAGTATTCAATAAAATAGTAATCAATAGTAAAAAAAGGTGTGTAAGTGGATGTCGATCTGCTGTACAGTAGGTTACAAGTGGGTCACTGTAATGGCCGATGGTGTTAAATTTGAATTCAATGATATAATATCATTGTATAAGAAAAACGATTCTAATCGAAAACGGTCAGTTAGACTATGATATTACCAAGTATATTTGATGTTATTATTGTGAATAAAGTAATTTATATATAACCTATTTACGTGGAGTCTTGTTTTAAATTTTCAATCCTTAGCCATAAAAGTTAAACATTTTATACATTTTTAACTACAAAATAATTAATAAATTATAAATTTGATAAATGTTGTCAAAATTTGAACTTTAAATGCTTATAAAAAAAATAGTGCCTATGTATTTTTAATATTTTTCAACTGCTATTGTAACAATATATCAGGAGCCTTGCATTAAATTTTCACACTATTTTACCCATCAAAAAATAATTTAATGATATTTATAGAAAAAAAACTAAAAATATTTAAAACTGACTATGTCCGTAAACAGCTCAAAAAGAGTCAAAATATTTTCAAAATTGTATAGTGTATAGAAAATGCTAATATAAACATTCAGTGAAATTTTCAAGTATCTACAGTCATTTTTTTTTTAATTACAATAAAATAAGATAACTGTTACACGAGAAATCGAGTAAATATGTAATGTTTTAAAAATATAAATTTCAGACGCTCATAAAAATTAATTTGACTTTCTTGTAGACATTTTTTTTTTGATAAAGGTAGACAAACTTATGAGTAATCTTATATTACATTTTCAAATCTTAAATTTAAAAAGAAAAATGTTTATGAATTCTCAACTCAAAATAATTTGCTAATTTTCATGATTTTTCCGTATTTTGTCAAAATTTGAACTTTGCTTATTATGCTTATAAAAAAAAAACTGTGACTAAGGATTTTTAATTTTTTTCATTTGCCTTTGAAAAAATCTTAGGTTAGGAGCCTTCTATTAAATTTTCAAGCTTTTTTACCCAACAGATAAAATTTTATTGATATTTATAGAAAAAAAAAACTAAAAAAAATGGAAACTGAAAATGTCCGTAAACAGCCCAAAAAAAGTTAAAATATTTGGAAAATGTTATGGTGTATAGGAAATGCAATTATAAAAATTGTTGCAGTTGACTCCCCCAAAGTACCAACTAGATTCACTTTCCTATCAGAAAAGTTATTGGTGAAGAAAATCCAGGCACTTTTACTGTCCTAAAAGGTGATGAACTGATGACAAACACAAAAATAAAAAATTAAATAGAAAATTAAAAAAAAAAAAAAAAAAAAAAAAAAACACACATCATTGTAAAATCAATACATTCATCATTCCACTCAGAATCTAAAAATGTTTCCTTTAAAATTAAAAATTGTTAATATTATTAATTTTTATAGGTACTATAATTTGATGTAAAAGCTTAACACAACAATTAAAAAAATTGTTACATAGGCAATTGATTGTTTTTATTTTTAGAAACAATTATTATTACAAATTACCAATATTACAAATAAATATTAGTTAGGAAGTATTATTACTTAAATATTTACACGCAAAATTTTAAAATTATTATTTACAATAAAAATTGTGCATTAATATAAAATGATTTATTTGGTATATTATCATGGAAATCCGGATTTATTTGTTTTTACATATCGTTTCTGAGTATATTATGGAGTCTTAAGAAAGTAAAAAATTTAGATATAGTACAGTATACAGTAGACAGTACAGTATAGCCGACACAGTTCAGCTGATAAAACAGTCCGTAAGGTTTGGTCTGCGTGGACGAATTCCCAATCCCTACTATAGACTATAATCCAAGAGTGGAGTGGGAATACGTTTGTGTGTCAGAAAAAATCATTAAAAAAATTCTGTGATTGCAGATTGTCATATTTTATCGGCAGCTGTGTTGAGTAAGCACGGTGACGTTCAAGAAAAGTATTCATACCATCACTACGGGTTTGTACTGTTAGGTAAATTATAATAGTATAATTTTCATAATAAATAATAAAGATAATTAGGGAACGGATTTATATCCACAAAAAATCCTCTAAATATGCTTTTAAAAAAACTGTACTTAATATGCTACATTACAATATTATGTAAAAAGTATAATTATTAAAAATGATATTTCATCGTCTGCACTTCGTTCTTCACCAATAAAATTCTTATTATACTTTAATAAAAAAAAAATTTAATTCATATTTTACTTTATTGCACTGGATGTCTTATCATTGACGACCGGTCGTAATTTTATCATTAAAACTATTGTAGACCCATAGTCTATATTATTATTTAATAATAAGTAAATTATTACCCACTTTCATAAGTAATTTGATAAATGATAAATATATGTGGTAGTGGTTGTGAAAATATAACATGAAACAAAAATATTATGCACTATAAAATGATAAATATGTATTAAATTTGCAAAATATGCAAAATAAAACTATAAAAGTAGTGTTATTTAATATTTTAATAAGAATTATCTAATCGGGGATAAAACTCATCAAATGTCAAATAGCTTATCCCAATACTTATATACATTTGAAAATAAATCCGTTACCTAATCATAATACCTATAGGTACCATTGTACGTTTT
The DNA here is from genome assembly GCF_019925205.1 of Metopolophium dirhodum. Lineage (NCBI taxonomy): Eukaryota > Metazoa > Arthropoda > Insecta > Hemiptera > Aphididae > Metopolophium > Metopolophium dirhodum. The sequence continues at coordinate 119,461,271 of NC_083560.1, read as the reverse complement.
GTATCCAGGGGAGAATATAGTGGTGGGGGGGGGAGTAGTGTGGTTATAATACCCCCCCCCCCCCAATAATTGGCTTCTTCACTTTTCAGTTGGCCATTTTACATTTATGAAACTCAATAACTCAATAACTGTACATAATGGCCAACTGATAATTTATATACGATTGTGATAGTGATATACTGATATTGACTAGAATTAAGGTTATTAGAATATAGTGAATATACTAATATTATTATATTCCAACACTGTCTGGACTAGAATAATCAATTATACCTATTGTCTATTATCGGAAAAATAAGAATAGATTCTGAGCGGAGCGATGAATGTATATTGATTTTACAATGAAGTTGTCTTTTTTTTTTTGTGTGTGAGTACACGATAAGTAGTTGAAATAATGCTTCGATTTTCAACTTCAGTATCTTTTTCGATGGGAAAGTGAATATTGTTGGTGCATTGAGGAGGTCAAAATTTAAAATTCTCAATAGTTTTCAAAAGCGCCGGGAAAAACAACATAAAAATACGTAAAAATTACGAAAATTTGCAAATTATTTTGAGTTAGAAATTCATTAAAAATTTTCTTTTTAAATTTAAGATTTGAAAATGTAATACAAGATTCCTCTTAAATTTGTCTACCTTTATCAAAAAAAAAAAATGTCTTCAAGAAAGACAAATTCAATTTTTTTGAGCGTTTGGAGTTCATATTTAAACAACATATTTAAACTAACTTTGGCCCCCCAATAAAAACCTCCTCGGCACGCCCCTGTTTGTATCATAGATATTTGAATACTTCATAGATATAGGTATAATTATTGTTAATTGATATAATCTTTATCTTTAACTTTATATCTTTATAAATTATATATCCTTTATATCACAGCCTATATCAGCTGAAGTTCTACTCGACCGATTTTCATGATTTTTATTTAAAACGCTAGTACCTACCTATACTTAGTGTGCAGATGCAGTGGCGTAGCCAGGAATTATGCACGGGGGGTTAGCCAGGCTAGTATTCAAATACAATATATATTTTATTTACACTTTTTATTTTTTATTAATCTTGATAAAATTCTAAGGTCAACACAGTCAATGGGGAGCTATAGACGCTTAGCCCCCCCCTGGCTACGCCACTTTTCAGATGAGCCGTCTAATGAGAAAATGTGTCAATTAAAATAGTTTACGGAAATATTTAGTTGTCCGTGTAGTTTCGTAGGGCGTAGGAGCGACGCGTGTTGATGGCCGTGCGCACACACACATCTTTACAACGCCCACACGCTATGTCTACTGCAGCCACAGATTACAGATATATACTACAATAGTATTATTATAGTAATATGGTATATCATTATATCTGAGACTGCAGCATGATTCTTTATCATGACGTATTCATGAACTGCAGTAGTGCAGTACCATGATAATACCATAGTTGATGTGCATATTATGAAGTATACCGCTGCGTCGTCGTCGCCGGCGATGTGCGTTACTGCTTGGCGTATACAATATTACGTTGTGCACGCACGCCACATGCTGCTGCGTTATCGTCTTCGTCGACATTTTTTAACCATAATAAAAACACTATTTCTGATATCATGTGGAGAATATTCACTAATAAATCCTGACACGGACGAATATTCGATTGAAATAAAACCATCGTTATTATTATCAAGTGATATAATAAAAGTATGCTGTCAGGGCAAGAAAATGCGTTTTTACGTTTTTGCGTAACTCAGTATCAGAAGACTGTGACCATTTTCAGTTTCCTACAGAGTTTTTAGATTCGTCCGCACAATTTGGTCTTAAAGCAAGGTACTATCGTAATACTTTTTAGAAATTTAAATGTAGTATCCAATGTTGAATGTAATGAATGATACAAGATTTATTTAACGAAATATGTTATGTATATGTATATGACCATTCTTTAGACTTAGAATCCATAACTGGCCAAGCAACTGGGCAGCGTAGAATTTATTTGACCCCGTCAGATTCTAGTATTCTACTCTTCCCTTTTCATTTGCTATACGTCAATTTTCGATAAGAATAGCTTTTGCTATGATAATAAACAAATCGCAGTGTCAAACATTGGATAAAGTAGGGTTGTATTTACCTCAACCTGTATATTTTAGTCATGGTCAACTTTATTTTGCTTTGTCGATCTTTTGAAAAATTAAAAATACAAATAATACTTAACAACAAAAAAGATACAATGAATATAGTTATTATAAGAAATTCTATAATAATATTACAAATTCATTGCAATTTTCATTTGCTTATCAATTTTTTGTTTTGGGTGAAATATTTGCAGTTTTCTCGTATGAAAATGTCTTCCGTATATTTATATTAAAACTTAAGAAATTAAATTACTTCCCATGTTATGCTTTTCCTAAACATTAATGGCAAATTATTATAGTGTTATACATGTACTTATATATTTTTATATTTATTTATATATATAATATTATAATTATTCAACAATCTTATGTTTTTACATTACAGGTAATTCAGCTAGTATAATTAGTGATGTAAATCGGAGATATTGTTTTGGAAAAGTAGATATATTATAAAGTACCTAAGTAATATTATCGGTAAAGTAATAAATATAAATATCTTTACTACTTTACGAGTAATTTAATTTTTTTATTCATATTAAATCATATGACTTATTTTAATATTTACTTATTGCTTTTTTAAATTAATTCATTGTATTATTATTTATTATAAAATGAGAAACAAAAATCAAAATATACATAGTATGAATTTTCTTACAAAAAATTGAAGTTTAGAGGTCAGTGTAGCCATAGGTTATGACCAGGGCTAGGATTTATATGCAAAAGCATGTTTTTTTTTGCGACTTCTGATTATTGATTTCGTCAGTAATGTCCACAAATCACCTCATGATGAGATAAATGGTGGTATTTTTATTTTGCATGTTTTTGCATATTTTGGATGAAATGCATATTATTGCATATATTGAATAAAATGAATATTATTGTACATTTTGATTATAAGAATGCGAAAAATAAATGTTTTATGGTAAATTTCATAATACTTGGTTTTTTGTCAAACATAAATTTTATTTTTATAAATACAATCCTATGGTAACCTGGCGATAAAAGATTAAATAATTTGACATTCATTTTCGAAAATTTGAAAAAATATGTGATCGTAGCATGTAACACTCGTAGTGAATGTGAATTATAAAATGTATTTCTAAATTATTTTTTTTTCTCAATTATATTATATTAAGACGCCCGATGCCGATGCCATTTTGTCCTCAAAAATATATTCTGCGGGAATAATGATACCACCTTATAGAATCAACCAAATTTCATAATTTTTTATTTAATTGCTAGAGAGAAATATTCTACAGCCCGCATCGATCTCTGTTTTTCAATATTTCATTCTCTAACTTTATAATATGTCTAAAAAAATACAAGATAAAAAGCATTTTTTTACAAATTTTGTAATACAATTATTTGAAATAAAATACAAAATCAGAGATTGGTGTGGGCTGTAGGAAGTCTTCTTCTTTCAGATAAAAAAAAGTCATCAGAATCCGACAATTCTACAAAGCTTGAGCGTTATTCCCGTAAAGTCGTTTTTTTTTCGATATATTACACCCTATCAACCCCCCCCGCCCCCTAAATAGGTATCAGGTAGTAGATTAGTGTAAAAGTCTTGAAGTGGCAACTAAAATATAAAATGTAATTTTCAAATTTTATAGAATTGTGAAAAATTTGAAAAAACTGGTAACGTGACCCTAAAGACGAACAGCTAATCACTGATGTATTTCAACAAAAAAATATTTTTTTTGTAACTATATTTTTGTGTTTATCTTATAAAAATTTAAATGCATATTTTTGCATATTTTGGTAAATAAAATGCATATTTTACCGTTTTTTATTGCATACAAATCCTAGCCCTGGTTATGACTTATGGCCTTATAGGTGTTTTATAATTTTAATAATACCTATCTATTACAATTTATTTTTTCGATTTGGTAATGGATAATAATTTCCCAGTATTACCATAATAACCAATAGGTACCTACCATAAACAAGTAATATTGCCAGTAGTTTACTCAAAAAAGTTACATATAAAAATCAATATGCTACTAAAAAATAAATTTCTTAATATTACTTACAATATAAAAGTAATATTACCGGTAATTTACCCAACTATTCAAGTGACATAATAATAAAATTACCGGTAATTTTACATCATAATAATATAATATGTCTATAAACACGGACTTAACTTAGTTAATCATATTGTATCCGTGTCTATAAAATATAAATAATATGTTTCATAGAATTTCTATGATACAGAGTGATAAGCATTTCTCCGAAAAATGATAAGGGACGTATAGAACCAAAACAACTACATTACAATATCATCGGCACTCGGCAGTCGGCATTCTGATACCAATGAGTGATAATATATTATTATTTTATAGGTGACGGTCACTTTTATATGTGGCAAAGTATTTCGTTGTATTTTCGGTATCGCCGTTGTTATGGTTCTCGTCGTTATCATTGTTTTTCAGTACAAACAAACACGTAATGCAATTCGACCGTTTCAATATTAGCACAGCTTACATTAAACGTAATATTATTTTGTGTACCATACCTAATATCATAAATCACAATTGTTGAAATTTGCACACAGCATTGTACCGTATTTTTTACTGCCTCCGGCAACTGGTCTCGATGTATAACGCACGCGCCGTACGATCCGCGTTATAATCTGTTTCGTTGTACGCCGTAATGACGTGGAGCTGTCGTTGTTTTTACGTAGGAAAATCGTTACTGTTATTTAGTAGATCCGCATATCGCTGCATACTGCCGTCACCGCCATCGCCACTTGGGCTTCAAAGTTCGTCGTCAATCTGTTTTTCTCAGTGTGCGTCAACACGACGGCCAGTATCGCTGCCGGAACGCAGTAGTACAGAGTACTGGCACGTCAGACCCTAGTCGTCAACTCAATCAGTGTATCAACTGTTGTGTCCATGATGAACGGGTATGACTTTGAGTATGCGCTGCGTGTTTCCGCTTCAGCATGCACGTGCGTCCAGTTCTTGTCCGGATTGTGAGTACAATAATATTATAGTACGGTTAATAAGTACACAGTACATAAGAAGTAATCTAAACTTGTTGGGTTGTTGCTGAAGTCTTTGTATTATATACTGTTTTGTTAACTGCACTTCATAATCGACAAGTTGCTTATAAACATATTATTATATTACAATATTTACACAGATATTATTGCATTACAGTTTGATATGTGCTAACTTCATGAAGAAAGGCAAAGTATCGAACGAGTCTGTTGTACCATTTGTCACTGGATTTCTATCGTAAGTTATTTCATATTTTAACTTATTAAATACAACTTTGTTACTGTTGTAAATAGATTCATTTGTTGACTACAGTTTTGCTTCCTACATAATTACTATGTGTGAATATTATTTTCGAATTATCAAATTTATTATAATGGTTACAAAACTACTAAAATAAAATATTTAATGGAATACCTACTAATTACTATTGTGCAATCAGTATTCCTATTAAAAATTAATATTATTGTACTAAAATATTTTAGGTGTTCATTGTGGCTGTATTATGGTATGATATTGGCCAACAGCACATTAGTGTCAGTGAATGCTTTTGGCTGTTTGCTATTTGCTATATACACATGGCTATACTATAGATACACTTCTAAAAAAGTAAGTTATTTAAAAATCAACTTTCTAAAATATTGATAGTTGAGATGTTAAACCATTTCAAACCAACAAATAAGTTTATACAATTTACATATTTGAGGTCCTAAAAAATCACAAAATATGCAAGTAATTAAACACTTAACATTTTTTCTTATAATTTAATTAATGATAGAATAAATAACATCTAAAATAAGACACGTACAAGAAGTTTGTACAACACTAGTGTACATTCAAATACCCAACTGACCCACAGAACTGAGATTAAAAGATTGTTGTTGTTTTTGGAAATGTTATTGTCTTATTGGGGATTTTATGCTGTTTAAAAAAATGTTTCAATAAATAAATTCAAATCGATTAAGTCCTGCGAGAGGTGTACATTTCCATCACTGTAATGGTATTGCTGTATCACTAGTTGATCAATGTGTGGAGTTTTTCTGATAATATATTAGTACATTGTTTTTTTGATGAACGTATATTAAAATAAAATATGCAAAAATACTTTATTTATTAATCCGAGTTAAATTATAAAATAAATTAATAATATTTTTTTACATCTTTCTCAAATAGTTAAATTATAATTGATAGTACTAGGCAGTGGCGTAGCCAGGAACTTTTTATGGGGGGGGGGGGGGGGGGGGCTTCAGCAAATTTTAACTTACCATACTTTACTTTGTGGTATCGGATATTTATTTTTATTGTAAAAATATAACATATATCGTAAAAGTTAAATTCATCAATTTATTAGTTTTAAACGATCACTTATCAGTTATCATTGTTATAAAATTATCAAAATATGGAATAAATATTATAACTCTGTAATATTCCTCAAGCGTGGTAACAGGTGTATTATCTCAATGTACTTGTTTACCAACACGACGAGGCAAAGAAATATTGATATTAGAATTCTTACAAAATATTTCTGCTCTTTTAAATATTAATTTAAAATCATTTTCAACATTTTTTCTCATTTCTTATAAAACATTTATAGAATTATCAGCCATATTAATAACATGAGATAAATCAAATACAGGTGTTTGTAAAAGTTACTTTGTGGTAAACTATCAGCAAATACTGTTGATATTATATGTATAGTAATCTGGAATTCAAAGTTATTAATCACAAAATGCAATTGATTTGCTGATGAAGATATATTTTTATTGGACCAACTGCTTATTTTTTCTAGAGCATCAATCACAGCATCTTGTAACTCTAGGTAAATTATTACTGAGTCGTGGCGCTACACCCAACGTGTTGGACATAATTGTTTTTATTTTGTATGATATGAAATAGGTACAATATTTTGAATAGATGTAGTTAAAATATTTTGTCTTTTTGGCGAGTTAAAAAAATTATAAATCGACTCAACACTTCCTAAACAGTTTCTTATTGAAGTAATATTACATGCATCAGAAATAGCAAGATTCAGACTACTTTTGTACATATATTGCTAGTGGACATTTTTCTTGGACATAAACGTGGACACCACTCATTGCGGCAGCACCATCATACCCTTTGCCAATCATGTAATTGTAATCTATCCCAATCAAATCAAGCAAAGTTAGCAGAACAAACAGTAGGAAATCTTCATTAATTTGATCATTATTAAAATACCTTGCACACAAAGAAAATTGGGTAGCGGTGTCGTATCCTATCTACGCACTGAATGTTATCTACACATTGCTATTTACGTATAAATTATGTCGTATGCTATCTACGCACAATTAAAGTTGAAAAGTATTTTTCATATCAATAAAAAATGTTTCGAACGTATTTGTTGTGTTTATGGAGCGTCACCATTCTTCTTTAAGCTGCCTTTCCAGCAAATTAGTGGCACCATACAATTTTAAACCATATTTCACCCTTATATGTCGCCAATAACATTCCATAGTTTGAGTTTCAGCTCCTGTTTGTGGATCAATGAAATTAATTTTATGATTTACGGTATTGTGGATATAGCCATGATCGTTTAAACAGCTGTAAAAAATGGTCGTCTCTGGCTCAATTTCTCTTTTAATAATTGGAAGCAAAGTGGCGCGGTCTCTTTTTTGAACGATAAACAATCGACGTTCTACTATATTATCACGTCTACAACACATTCCAAACACCCACGGCCTTTGTACGCGTACACCGTAATTTCGATTAGTTAATTCAGTATCAGTATCAGAACTGCTAGATCCTGATTCTACAATTTCTTCACTAGGTTGACGATCTCCTAGAAGGTATTTGTAGATAGCATACGACACTAGTATTCAGTGCGTAGATAGCATACGACACCGCTACCGAAAATTGTTCGATACCAGAAATATCAGATGTTTCATTTGCTAATATCAAAAAACATTTTGCTTCATTAATTTTATTGACTATTTTTTTTAAAAAAACGTCCCTACACGTTGAAATTATTTCATTAGTAATCATTGGACTTGTATAGGAAGCATTTTTAGAACAGGTTTCTAAGTGCGTTTTTAATGCTACATCACCACTATTAGCACAAAATCTCAACAATGAACAAAAATTTCCATCATTTTCTTTAGGCTTTGTTAAATTCAAGGGGTCACTATCTCTATGACCTCCTCCCCCAATGGATACGCCACTGGTACTAGGATAATTTTATTTTTCATAAAATCTGCCCTACCTATTTTTTGTTATTATTGAATAGGTTTACTGATTGGTTTTAAATTATAATGTTTCACTTTTTAACTATTGATTTATTTAATAATATGTTTGCTCTTGGTATTTAGAAACGAGTTATACACTATGTAGTATCAGCTATTGCCGTCATTGCATGGATTGTGTATATTACTTACACAAATGTAAATCGAAAGCATTCAAAAACTCTGTCATCCGCAGAATTACATCTGCATGAAACAGTGGAGGTGGTGGCAGTAACACCTTTGGATATAGCAGACACATCAATCATCTCCTCAACCACTAATGATGCTATAGACCGTGTTGGGCTTTTATGTTCTCTGACTACTATGTTGTTTTTTGCAGCACCATTTTCAAATTTAGTGAGTGTTGAGACTTACAATATAATTGTACATAATATATGCATTGTTAAAAAATATCATTATAGAACTATGTAACAAAACTAATTGTTAATGATTATTTCCTTATTTATAATTATTATAGATTCATGTGATAAGAACTAAAAATACAGAGTCAATGCCATTGCCGTTGATTGTAATGACATTCCTTGTTTCTGCTCAGTGGTTGGTTTATGGCCGAATGTTACGTGACAAGTTTATTATGGTAATTTATGATTATTATTAGTTAGATTATTGTTTAAATAAATAATAATTTTAAAGTCAAAATATATTAAATATATTAAATATATTTTTGGTTGTATTACGTTGGAGATGGGCAAAATAATTTGGAAATTAAGGTTATATTTTTCTCATAGATTTACATGGGCCTTACATGTTATAGTCAGGGACACGAAAAGTGGCATGTGACCGACGCGATCCAAGCGGTTAAATCGTCTAATGGGTTCTTAAACGGCCAATACTAATTGCCGCGCTTTTTTAAAAATATTTTCATATTATTTATAATAATAAAAACCAAAACAACAAAATCGTACTATTAATATAAAAAATTTAATTTAAAAACATATTATCATTTTATATGTTTATGTTTTATATTTACAAATTATTATTTTTACAAAATACTATAAACAACATTATATATACAATTTTAATTTACCTAATTAAAGTCGAAATTAGTTGAACTTCTTTTTCATAGTCTTGCAATTGAATAATTTAAATAAGTCTGGCGTTAAATCAGTTTTTTTAGATAAATTTTTTAAAAATATATTCACGCTATGTATAATTTTTTTAGATTGACTATGAATATCTTTATCATTAAAAGACATTTTAAAAAATTACAAAATAACAGCACAGTAAATAAATTACTAAAACGCACAGGCAATACAACACTAAACAGTTAACACACGAATGTACTTACTCGTCAACCACTTGCGAGCTACTAAAGGTAGGTACATGCTATGGTATTTCATTGTACATTTAGTATAAAAACAACCCCTCTTTCCAACACAATGCAAGGGAAAATAACAGCTGCAACAAACCATAGACCTATATAACAGGTCTATACAACAAACAACCTGAAAGCCATAGAATAGAAACAGTAACCTTATTTTTTTTATGATGTGTACAATGCACAAAATGTTACGCTGAGCGCGCGAAATACGCTGCATGTTGAGAACCACCGATCGTTGGCTGGGTGTGGGTTGGGGTACAGTCGAGGTCACACGCCACTTTACGTGTCCCCGGCTATAGTATGTAGAGTAGAACCTCAATAATCCGGACTAATTGGGGCTATAGGTTGTAAAACAAAATAACCAAAATACATGTATGTATGATAGAATTAAGAATATCTATTATGTAATTAACAATTGGATAACGTGATTGACAATTTGTTTTGGTATTTTGTAGAAATATTTGCGATCACATTCATATATTATGAGAAATTTGTTGAATTCCTTTTCATGTTTATTTAAGTTTGCGTCTCAAACTACGCATTTATGTGTTATTAAACGACTGTCCGGATTAATGAGGTTTTACTGTACTATGTTTCCAATTAAATATTTTTTTTTTTAAATATAAATTCAAGTATTTTAAAAAAAAAAGGTATATTTGAAAAAAAAATCAATATTTTTTTCGATACATCAAAGACTAAAAGTTGATGTAAAAATATCAATGTATCGAAAAAAAACTTCGATGTTTTTGCTCACCTTTATATTACAGTATGAATTTTATAGGCAAGAATTTAAAATTTAAAACAAGGATTCTCTTAACAATATTATTCTCTAACCAAAAAATATATAACAAATTTTTTTAATGCTATTTTAGTTCAAATATTTATAAAATCAGATATTTAAACAATAACTTTTTTTGTTATTCTGTTGTAATTTAAAAATATTATTTATGGGTACTTGACCTTTAAAGTAAATTACTATATTCTATATACATAATGACACTTTCAAATGCAATTTTTTTGGCAAAAATGAATTTAACCTACTGTAGAACAAATGCCTAATAATAAAATAAATTACTTTAATCACAATAATACCATTAAATATACTTAGTAATATAGGCTGACACACATTATTTGATCAGAATCACTTCTCAAAAAGAATTGCTTTACAGCATAGCGTTACTCACATTTAAAAAAATTAATTATTTTATTAATATCACCAGAAAAATAATATAAGTTATGTGATAATGGTGAACGTTTCTTATAATACAATTAACTATCAATGTGTCTTATTTCATTTTGTACATAGTCTATCATTGATGAATTTATTTTTGTTACAGTACCCAAATGCTGTTGGATGTATGCTTTCTGTCATACAACTGGCTCTATTTGTTATTTATCCTAGAAGGTCTGCTGTACCATTGACCACCGAACTCCATAATCATCACCATCCATATCCTTATATTAAATTAATGGACGCATGAAAGATTTAATAATTACTTTACTAACATTATAAGTCTTTTGGGTAGCTAATATTGTTGCAGTCTTCATGACTGTAGCGTTTTCTAAGAGAAGTACAAAACACTAAAATCTAAAACTATAAAAAAAACTATTGTTATTATATTGTTATTATTATTAAGTATTACACTTGTGATATTTATATTATAATTTAACTTAAATTATATTTAGTTTTTATGTTGTTTTACACCATTAATGGTAGTATAATTCATAAATTGTGTTGTTGTTACTGAATTTATGTTATTTATTGATGACTGATAATTACCTTTTTCTCAGTTTTGTAATTTATAAATTATTTTCTACAAAAATGTATAACAGTAGTTAACATTATCCTCAATCATTGTGTACTATTAAATACTACTAATGTTCCTTCTAGTCTTTAGTTAGGGGAAATTAAGACATCACTTCATTATAATCACTGATATGCAATTTGGCAAAAAAGCAATTAATAAAATACATATAATTTATTTTAAGACAATAAGTATTGACTTAACTTTAACTAAATTATTGATAGTGTAATATTATAGTTATTTATAATGTATAATTTGTATTTTCTTTTGAAAATATTTTATAAGTTTATAACATAGTATTATGTATTATGTACTTATAAACCAATGTAAAACCATGAAAATTTAAAACCAACAATGGATAATATTTTGTTATACTTTCATTATTGAATTACTTGAATAAAAAATCAAATATTTTTTTTTGTCTCTTTAATGTTCTAAATTATTTAATTATTATTATTATTATTTATTAATCTTTATTAAATATTTTATTAAAAATTGTATCATTATTAATTGAATGCTTGGTATTTACAAAATTATTTTCTCTTTCCTAGTATGATTGTATGGATTTTTTGGGTAAAAAGGTTTGAATTATTGCTAAACACCACAATATTTAGATTTATAGTTTTTAAAATTTGAATGAAGTGTTAAAAAACACAAATTAAAAATGTATTAAATTTGAAAAAGTCTCTGTCCTCTGATAGTATGCATCTGTATATTGGACTTTCGCCTGTAATTATTATAAATAAATAAATGGTTAAATTTAAGCGTTAAGTAATAGTCCACATTTTTTAGGGCTGTCAGTGAAATTACCAACTTGCATGAAAACAAAAGTATTTAAAATTAAATTATTGTTACTAATCGCTTATTAGAACATTTTTAGAAAAAAAAAAAGTTTTTGAAAGAGGCATTTTGACCAACCTCAAGAAAGTCTGTATCATCTACATCAGGGATCTTCAAAGACCCCGCAGACAAGAAAATTTCTTTTTTGACGAAGAATTAAATTGGGTTTTTATTAATTTGAATAATAAATTACATTATTTTATTTTACCTTTACTTTCTTTGGATAAACATTTTTATACAATTTTGGTGGCCCCCAAAAATTTCCTGAATTCCTAAAGTGGCCCTCAAACAGTATGAATTGGTGATCCCTATATAGTGATTGATTGGTGATTTATCCTCTACTGTTGTCTGTTAACCAAATGTAATAAGATAATGGTAAATTACTTTTATAATAATTATTATTCTCAAGAATTTTTGATTTATGTTTTTATAGTATATACTTACTAGTTTGGAGTTCCTTCTGTTAATTAATTGCTTATCGGGCGCTAAAGAATATATGGTATATTAGGTCGCTGTTGGGCGTTGGCATGGCTATGGGGAGCTAATTTATAGCTAGATATGCACTAGCTTCTCCAGTAAATTCTTACAATTAAATCAAATAATTTTTACTCTGGTTCACGAAAAATATTTAATGAAGACATCCTCTGCTATGAAGTTTGGTCACATCAATAAATGTAGCAATTTTTACTTCTCGAATTTTGTTACTAAACTCACAGAATATCGGCACTCCTTAAATTATCAATTTAGAACACTATTGTGGCTGAAAGCTTTTGCGTGATATGATTGTATACAATTTAGTGTATTTAGTAACTTATAAGCATAGTAGACAAATGGCTACATTTTTTTTTACTGATATATATTCAGTACTAAGTTCTAACTTTTAAATTGGGGGGACTTGGTAGAAATTTGGGAGAACTAAGTGGGGCAACTAATCATGCTAATAAATAATGATTTATGTTGAACAACAACATGATTATATTGATTTAATATTTTCTTTCATCCGAAGAGTTGTAGACCTTGTAGGTGGGAATTAGTTGACACTTGATTTTGGTATTATACATATACATAAGAGTAGAGCGCAGATGTTTTCCTTTTCACATTTTTTAGATTTTTGTCAGTGATCTTTACAAATTGTTACAGTTTGAAGCTAATGGTGAATATTTTTGGTATATTACTGTATATTATTTAATGGTATTGCATATTTCTGCATATTTTCACAAAATTCAAAATTGATAGCATATGGAAGCGAAATTTAAAAAAAAATGTATACAATTTAATAATACATTTTGTAGGCACTAAGTGATTACCTATTCATTTTAATAATATTAAATAATACATTTTAAAGTTTTAAATTATTTTTGAGTCATGCATTTATAAACTACTTATTAATTTGTGAATTTTTTACCATATTACATAATTCCAAGTTTTTTTTCTTGCATATTTTCACGATTTTGACTGCATATTATATCGCATATTTGACACTTTTTAGTGCTTAAAATCTGAGCTCTACATAGTACGAGTATAATATGACAATTTACAATGATTGAAAAAACATAATAATCCAAATAACATAATATCGCAGAGCATATAAAAACAGATAGTGCACTCCCTATTCGGGACATGCCCTCAAAAATGTAAGCAAATTGCAAATCAAAATGACAAATTCTATAGCTCAAATATACCTCACATCAGTACCACCAGTCACCACTAATATAAAGTTTTATCACAGAATAGATGAAATGTTGTGATATATAGATTTCATCTGGTTTAATATTATTATTATTATCTGTGATATCGGCGAGCACGTCCAAGTCAAAGCGATAAGCGCTAGCGACGTCGTAAATTGCCGGTCGCCAGGACGTCCTGGTGTTGGCTATCTTGTCGATTCATATTCATCACGATCTATATACAACCGTGATATTCATGGCTCATGCACAGATTTATTATTATTATTATGATTCCAAAATGTATAATATTGTTATCGCACAGTGATTAGCACTGTTTGAGATAGCATTCTAGATAGATTCTAGATAGAATATATTTTAAACCGTGGTGCTGAGTAAACGGTACGACAATACTGGCACTTCGGCTTCAAAACTAAGTACCTCTTTTTTTCTCACAGATTATAATTTAAAAAATATCATGTAATTGAAAGAAATCTATATTATCTATGGCCTATCATGGGTAAGGCCTTATATCATATTATACTACATATGATATGATCATTCTTATATTATCTATGAGTATATTATGATCTAAGGGATATCATGATCTATGGCATTTCTTTATTATCTGTATAGTAATATCCCGCCACTGATATCTATACTATACAGTTGAATGCATTCTGCTGCGATCGACGTTATCAATGCCGCCGACGCCGTATCACCGTTGTCGTTACAAACAATAACTATTAACTATTCATTTTTGCATTTCCGCACTAAATATTTAAATCATACCTAGACATATGTAAATATTAAATACCTACAGCTTACGCAATAATACATTTATTATTTTTATCACTACAGCCGTCCGTCCGCAGCAATAAACTAATAATAACAATTTTACTTTATGTTTAATTACCAGTAAGTAAACGATTTTCTTTGCTGACCGACACGATTTTTAATTATTGCTATTTTCAAGTAGAAACAATTTATAACAATAGCGCACGAGTTAACCAAACGGGATCAAGACTCAAACTATCTACACCACTCTACAATCCTCACTAGATTTGTATCTATGACGATCGTATTATTATTGTTGTTGGACGTAGGGGATACTTCAACAAATGGTGAGTAAGTGTAATTTTTTTTTTATTTATCTAATTTTTACTTACTTTTATGAATACCGCTATTTACACATTTTAAAATACATGTTTTTACTATTCAGCAGTAAGTATTTACAATCTCTTAATATTTTACTATTGTGTTTATAGTTGTTTTCTGGAAGTTTGTCGATTGAAGTGATGGAGGCGGATAACCATGTCACTGTGTTCACACTACAAAATTAACAATTGCTACCCCCTCACTACTGTTGAGACTACATAGACAGCAAAAACAATTTAAACACTGTCCACTCTATTACCACAATGTTTTTCAGGGTCAGACATCAGAAAATGGTACATGTGTACCTACTTGTACTTGTGATACTAGGAATTTTAGTAGTATTGGGTGCAATGATTGCATACCACGCATTGTTACGTGAACAACATTTTCAAATTCAAGTAGCTGTAGCCAAGTTGGCAAGTGGCGATAGTAATTATCAGCGTTTTGGTAAGTGTACATACTTCTATACCAGTATACCTATTACAATATAATAGCCAATAGCCATAGGTACTCATGACAAAATAGATAGGTATGCCAGCTATTCTGTCATACACATCTGGGTATACCACTGCACACTCTGTCTGTCATAATTCTTTGCAAGGAACTACAAGTAAATAGATGATATAATAAGTAGTGAGCTTCCATAGAAAATTATTGTAAAATTGTTGCTGTTATACCATATCTATTTTGTCATGGTAATAGTGTGATTTTTCACATCCACGTGAGTCACTATCGATATGTGTATATCACAGATTCATCCGCCTCACAATACCACCAAAACTCTGTCATGATTCTAGAAGAACAAAAGCCTCTGGTAATCTACAATAGGGTGCCCAAGACCGGATCCACAAGTTTTGTCAATGTGGCCTATGACCTGCATTCCTATAATGCATTTCGGGTCCTTCATGTCAATGTTACGGGCAACTCACATTTGCTTTCCATCTACGATCAGGTATAGATCATACTGCTATAACCTTATTCAGGAAACCCTGCCATAACCATCTAAAACTTGGTATTTAAATTAACAATTATTATCTTTCAGTTCCGGTTCATTGACAATACTACACGTTGGATGCGGCCCGCATTTTATCATGGCCATTTTGCATATATTGATTTTGAGAGGTAATATTTAAATCTACTTCTGAAGATATAAATATTATGTTTTAGTTACACTTATTGATTTAATTTTAAGATATGGGTACAAGAAGCCATATTATGTTCAATTGTTACGCAAACCTTTGGATAGGTTGGTTTCGTATTACTATTTCCTACGGTACGGTGATGATTATAGACCACATCTAGTGCGCAAAAAGCATATGGACTCATCGACAACATTTGATGAGTGCGTTGAGCGTGGTGGATCAGATTGTCAAGCAAATCTTCTGTGGTTACAAATTCCTTTCCTATGCGGTCAATCAGCCGACTGCTGGTTTGTATAATATTATTTTTTATCATTAAACTGATGCTTTACTAATGTGAATTTATCACAAATTTTTTCAAATAAAAATGTTCATTTATTATTCCCAACGTCTTTTAAGTTTACTGTGTGTCATAAAAAATAATGTTTCATAGGATTCCAGGAAGTGAGTGGGCATTGCGACAGGCGAAACGTAATGTTCTTGAAAAATACACTTTAGTTGGAGTCACCGAACAAATGGGAGAATATCTACAGATGCTTGAACTCGTGATTCCTGGTGGGATGTTTCGCAATGCTTCTGAACATTTCAAACACAGTATGTATACATGGTCTATATTTTATTAGGTATTTTGGTTGTATGTGGTGTACCGCACATTTCTATACGTCATACGCAGTATACCCTGTGTTTTTTTATATTTAAGGTTGTTGAAAGTGTGTATTTTTTTTGTGGTTAGACCAATAAACGGAAGAAAAAAATATACTGCCAGAAGTCCAATTTAATTTTGAAAAAATATTTGAATTTCTTTGCTTCTTGTCTGTATTTTGTAGGAAATTCATTTTTTTTATATTATTAACATTAAAATAACAGTGAATTTTGAATAAAAAAAGAAAATTAATTAAACAATACAACAAATCGAGAATCAATTTCCTATATAACCTAGAAAAGAGAATTAAGAATTCAAATATGTTTTCAAAATTAAAATCAGGCTTTTGGTATTGGGTGAATTTTTCTTGGTCTTTTTGAGACTTATGGTCACATGAGAGTTGAAACTAGAGGTAACAATTTTAGACATGTTGCTAAAATACAAATGTACACAAAGTTAGTATACTTAATGTTCACGTGTAATTGATTCCTGAAATTAATGTTCCTCAAATAAAAATTATATTTATAAACAATATACCTAACCTAACAATTTGTTTGATTAGACTAATTAAATTGTTGAATTCATTTTGTCTTAAAAAAGCGATTATTTAACTTTTTTAAATCTAAAGTTAAATTATCGTGACCATAAAGTCATTAATTTCAGAACTTTAAATAAATTATGTTTTTAACATATATAATATATCATATAAGTTATAAATGTATAAACTTTTATTTATGACATAATTATATTTACACATTTACTTAAATAACACAAACTTATACATATGAAACTTTAGTGTTGAGAACTAATACACATATATCAAAAATACACGAATTACACATGTAATAGGGACCACTAGTTTAAACTATTTTGATCGCAAAATCTAGTGACGTGTGACTGCGCTTATGTACGTTACGGATTCCCAAGAATCATAGCTGTAGTTTATCTTTAATTACATAACGCGTTCAGGATACTCATGCACCCCCTAATGTTTACAATCATGCAGCACTCACGTTAGATATAGAATATTGTCTAAATCTGACCCCTTTCAACAGCCTTAATTAAAATATCAATAAATACATAAATGTAGAAATAATAGGTAAAAATTTAAAAAAAATGCAAAATTTAATATATAAATACTTATTTTTATCTAGTAAAAAATCATTCAGTAATATACAAATGTAAAAATCACAGTCTATTATCTAATTATTTAATTATAAATACTTTAATTTATTTTTATTATTTGTTTTACATTATTAACATTTCAAATATATAAAATATTATAATTATTAAAATTATTTATAAAATAATAATTATCAAAAAATATTTAAATGTGTACTTTTTATAATTTTTCTGACGGCACCATCGTTCTGATAAATATGATGACTGTAAAGATGGTGATGTACCATGCATTTTTTTTTTATAACTGTATGAAGTCTTAATTCTCTCAACTTTATGTGAGAGTACAAAATTTTTCTTTTGAAAGCCAGTGTCCACAAGAAGGACTAGAAGGATTATCATTTTGAATAAGTCTATATTCCTTTAAAAATGTACAATAGTATTACTTTGACTGGATATTTAAATTAAAATTTTTGGCTAACAACTTTAATTAGGATAAAGTGTAATCATTGCTTTCGTCATTCGGTAGATGCGTAATAGATGACAAGTTTGCGGTAGACCGCATACGACAAGAATAACTTTTATTTACTGTGTATGAATTTCAGTTCCATGTATGATGTATTGTTGTATGTACTATATTATATAATAATTCGTAGGCTCCAAGTCACATCTAAGAAAGACCGCTAAGAAATATCCTGTCTCTCGGAAGACGATACAAAAATTTCATGAATCAACTGTTTGGCAAATGGAAAATGAACTATATGCATTTGTTGCCAGAGAGTTTGCTTTTGCATATGCTAAGCAGTTTCCAAACATTTCATCAGGACTTTCTGGTACTATGAAAAAACATTTAAAAATTAGTGCTATACCACCACCTAGTTTCCGATATGAAAAAATATATCCAAAGCCATCAAATCAACAGAAAAAGAAAAAAAACACTGCCCGTGTGTAACAAATTTTATTTTATGAGCTTTAATAAATGACTATACACAGTAGTACCCATGATGAAAATAAAGTACTACTTAATAATATTTTTTAATGTATTTATAATATTATGTACATGTATATCTTAAATCCGTCTTGTATATTATTATTAAAGTATGTTTTCTACATTTGTATTGACGCCAAAAGTTATTATTTATAATGTTTAATTTGTTTTAAATGTTATCTGTTGAATGGTTGTATTATTTTTGTGTCTGTATAAATTTAACTTGATATCAAGTACCTAGTATAGTCAAAACAGTTATTTTTATACTAGTAGAGAATAATAGTTATAGAACAACCAATATTGACTGAATTTGTAATATTTATTGTTTGTTAATTTATACTTTTTATTATTTGTTCTTGATAAGAAATAAAAATAGGGATTTAGATGTAAGACTTCAATGTTTATTTTTTTCTTTTACTTAAGAATTGATTTTAATAAAAAAAGAAGTAAAATATTATATAATGTATAAATTGAGTCAAAACCATAACTTATTTTGATGAATTAAAAATTCCTTCAATCAATGAGACTGATACAGTAATATCAAGATATTATAACATTATTTTAATTTAACTAATATATTAAATTATATATTTATATACCATGAAAACATTTAGTCTTATACCCTTATGTAATATTAATGATTTCAATACATTTTATGTTTTATTTATCAAACTCATGAGATTCTAAGGGACATTATGTACGCAATTTTTTATACACTTGAATGGGACGACAACTACTTTATATTTTATAAATTATTTATAAAAATAAACTAGGTGATAATTATAATTACTTACACAGTTATAAACTGATTAACACTATTTTTTTTAAAAATATTCTGTTTACATAATAAAACAACACTTTTGAAAAATTATCTTTCTTACAATTTTCATGTTTTTTAATTTATAAATATATATATTTTTTTATCCCTACAAATGACTCAAATTACAAATTAGTAGTTAGCAGTTACAACTTATAACTTTTAAGTATTTTAAGTAAAGTAGCACAAGGGACAGGGGTACTCACTACTCTGAAATGTCGGACCACTACTCTGCAAATAAATTTTAATTTTTTAAAATGATTATACTCGTTTCAAAATTACAATAACAAAAAAGCCTATGTGAGGCCTATATGAGGCTTCTTAAAATTAATGACCACACATAGCTGTTCTTATGTCAGATATCCATTGTCATTATGTCTCATTTTGTGTCATTAATTATTTAAAAAAGAAAAGGGGCATGTTATGGTACCACTGTCTTTCAACGTGTTTATGTGTGTGGGTGTCGAGAGCTAGGACACCATATATATTTTTTTTGTAACGACCATACATAGCTGTTGACGTGTCAGACATCACACATCATACTATTTCAAAAAGGTTTTTCAAAAATGTTGATCTATTTATATTTATATATATATTTAAAGATGGTACAAAATTTGCACAGAATTGAAAATTTTAAAGAAGACGATGTAAGTACCTTAATAACATTTATAACAGAAATAAAACAATAAGTTAAAATTAAATTAACTTTTTAACTCGTTAATGCCCAGCCTTGCATTTACCCATTTAATAATTGAGTTAATAAACTTTTAAAAACTGGGAACTGGTCTACGGACGTTTCTGCTTCGATCCTTGAATGTTTCATAAAGACTTTTATTTGAAGGTTTTCATTATAATATGAATTTGAAAAACACATAAAAAAACATAAATCCTTCAATAAAAGTCCCATCTTTATGAAACCTTCAAGGACCATCAAAAAGGTTGCTGATCTTGTGCAATAATTGTAATATGGGGTAAAACAGAAGCGTAATTAGGAGGATGGATCCCCCCAAAACTTTTTTTTTACTGTTTACATTTTGATCAAAGTATTGATAATGACCATTCATGTTTGCTAAAAACGTATATCCCCCCCCAAACTAAATTCCTAATTACGCCACTGGTAAAACAAGCAAATTTTGATTAGGGTCCGTGCGCCATAATATTCTTTAATAATCGCGTACCTAGTTTATCTGTCATTAATATTTGTTGGTACATTTTTATCTATGTCGGTCGTTCAAACGTAATTATGAGTTCGAAATCGCGAAGTAATGTATAATAACATATGTAATGTATAAAGTAATGTATAAAATCGTTTAAGATAACCGGGCCCTTTAATAACACGTCATTAAGAGGATGCTATCCATGCATTTGTTGTCTCTATCTTACACACGTACGACATAACAAATTTTCGTTCACTAGTTTCAATAGTGTGCTGTTAGTTTTAATGAGTGATTTGACTACCTAATTATCAATTTTTTAGATAATAACATTATCTGTGATTAAGCGTTGGCTTTTATTCGGTATTTTAATTTTCAAGCGAGATATGAGCATTTTTAATTTTTTATATTTCACATACCCATATTTTGCTTGAAAATGATAATTTCGAAAAATCGGCAACGCTTAAGCACAGCTAATGTGCTTACCTAAACGTTTTATAATAGATCAATTCACTCTAGTATCAAAACTAACAGCACACTATTGAAACTAGTGAACGACAATTTGCTATATCGTGCGCATGTAGGACGAAGACAGCAAATGTATGGGTAGCGTCCTCTTATAAGACTAATACCATTATCTGTTTTGCAAGGTTTTTCTTTCTTTTTACTTTTTAGTTCTGAAATAATTTGTTATAAGCTTAATGAAAAATTGGTTAATTGCATTTTAAAAACATAATTTGTTCAATAATCAAAATTGTGATCAGTCATGTTAGTTGCACCACAACAATGAACCACAACTAACTCTACAGAGTTATATATTTATTTAAAGCTATATATATTTGGATATCTCATATATCATCGTCATCGATTGTCGTCGACGATAAACGATAATGATAATTATTGATTACAATTTTCTTGGTAAATAGGTAGTAATAATATTTTTGTATAATTAAATAATTATACAGTATAATTTGCATATATGCTTTGTTATTGACTTAAGCTAATAGTGATACCGACTAGAGATGTATCTTTTCGATCTTCGTCGACAATAAACCGTCTCCTGGAGAAAAAAACATTTAATCAACGAAAACCGATACCAAATTGTCTGTAAGGCATAAATGATAAATATGTAATATTATATTGTTATAATGTTAAAGCAAATCCACCATGGCATATTATTTTTATTTAACAAGAATAATTATAAGTAGAAACTAGAAACAAATTAAGAATTAAAAGTATTCAATAAAATAGTAATCAATAGTAAAAAAAGGTGTGTAAGTGGATGTCGATCTGCTGTACAGTAGGTTACAAGTGGGTCACTGTAATGGCCGATGGTGTTAAATTTGAATTCAATGATATAATATCATTGTATAAGAAAAACGATTCTAATCGAAAACGGTCAGTTAGACTATGATATTACCAAGTATATTTGATGATATTATTGTGAATAAAGTAATTTATAAATAACCTGTTTATGTGGAGCCTTGTTTTAAATTTTAAATCCTAAGCTATAAAAGTTGAACATTCTATAAATTTTTAACTACAAAATAATTATTAAATTATAAATTTGATAAATTTTGTCAAAATTTGAACTTTAAATGCTTATAAAAAAAATAGTGCCTATGTATTTTTAATATTTTTCAACTGCTATTAGAACGATATATCAGGAGCCTTATATTAAATTTTCACGCTTTTTTACCCAACAAATAAAATTTTATTGATATTTATAGAAAAAAAAACTAAAAAAATTGAAAACTGACAATGTCCGTAAACAGCTCAAAAAAAGTCAAAATATTTTCAAAATTGTATAGTGTATAGAAAATGCTAATATAAACATTCAGTAAAATTTTCAAGTATCTACAGTCATTTTTTTTTTAATTACAATAAAACAAGAAGACTGTTACACGAGAAATCGAGTAAGTATGTAATGTTTTAAAAATATAAATTTCAGACGCTCATAAAAATTAATTTGACTTTCTTGTAGACATTTTTTTTTTGATAAAGGTAGACAAATTTATGAGCAATCTTATATTACATTTTCAAATCTTAAATTTAAAAAGAAAAATTTTTATGAATTCTCAACTCAAAATAATTTGCTAATTTTCGTGATTTTTCCGTATTTTGTCAAAATTTGAACTTTAAATGCTTATAAATAAAAACTGTGACTAAGGATTTTTAATTTTTTTCATCTGCCTTTGAAACAATAACCTAGGAGCCTTCTATTAAATTTTCAAGCTTTTTTACTCAACAGATAAAATTGTATTGATATTTATAGAAAAAAACTAAAAAAAAATGGAAATTGACAATGTCCGTAAACAGCTCAAAATAAGTCAAAATATTTGGAAAATGTTGTGGTGTATAGGAAATGCAATTATAAACATTCAGTCAAAATTTCAAGTCCCTACGGTCATTTGTTTTAGAGTTATACCAAAAACCAAAATCGAAAATAGACTTTGCGTAAAAATTCCCGCTTTTCATTAATTTTTCTTTTGTTTTTCACGTCGCTTTTTAAAACTACTGAGAAATTTATACTTTTGACCCCTCCAAAGTACCAACTAGATTCACTTTCCTATCAGAAATGTTACTGTTGAAGAAAATCCAAGCACTTTTACTGTCCTAAAAAGTGATGACAGACTTATTTTATGTCCAGATCGCTCAGAATCTAAAATTGGAAACTTTAAATGTTCCTAAACAGTACAAAACAAATCAATATATTAGTAAAATTTTATCGTGTATAAATATAAACAACCAGTGAACATTTTATGTATATACGTTCATTTGTTTTAGAGTTACACCAAAAACCAAAATTGATTTTCTTAAAAACAGATTTTACGTAAAAATTCTTGTTTTTCCTTAATTTTTCTTTTGTTTTTCCTGGCGCTTTTGAATATTTGAAAAATTGACCTTCCGATTGCATCAAATAGATTCACTTTCCCATCAAACAAGATACTGTTGATGAAAATCGGAGCAGTTTTGCTGCCCCAAACCGTGAGGACTGCAGATACAAAAATAAATAAAAAATTTTTTGTTCAAAACTGTCTAGAAATAGTTTGTGTTTTTAGTTCAACCTTCAAATCATCAAGTACCTACCCATGTGTAAGAAGAACCCGTTAACTTAAATTTTGTAAAAAATTACTTCGTTGGACATTCATGAATAATATGATTAACTACTAAGTCTTAGGGAGGCAGATCCATGCGTGCTCATTTACATTTAATATCAGATAAGCAAACATACAGCAAGAAACTTATCCTGCATATGCACGTGATAGATTAATAATTAGATAAAGGTTGAAATTTTGAAAATTATCACAATTTTTCTCTATAGAACATAATATGATAAAATAATTTGTACAAATATGTTTTAATCAAAATAATTATATAAAACAAAAAAAATTAAATAGTAAATAAATAAAAATTAGTGTATACCTACTCTCTTTGACTTACCAATACTTTCATATGGAGTTAGAGAAGTTTGCGTTCGTTTCATCAGAGATGAAAATATGACGGAACTTTTAACCTTCTTTTTATTTAATATATATTTAGGGATATTACGTTCCAATAATTCTTTATCAAAATATAGTAGATCCCATATTGATTTAAGATTACTTTTTTCGATACCTAAAATTATAATCACACAATTTTTAAATATGTATCAGAGTATATATTTTTATTAGCATTATACATATTATTATTTCAGTGTAGATTTTAAGAAAAATGCGAAAATACTGTGAATTTTACGAAAAACCAATGTATACATACAGGGTGATTCATTTAACGTAAAACACTCAATATTTCTCAAAACCATTAACTTGTTTAAGTTGGATGGTTTTGGGTGGTGTTTGTGTGTAAATACCACTTAGACCGTAGATAGTAGATACCCTAGGATTTTTATGGGCATGGCCGGTTTCCGCCAAAAGTGTACCTTTCCCTTTTCCCCCAATTCTCTTTTCCGCCAAATCAAAAAAGTTAGTCTAGTATTTGAATAATATTTAAATATATATACAATATACATGTCAGTCATATTATAATATATTATAAATTATAATTTTATTTTTATTTCACATACATGCGTCAGTCATATATTTTATAATTAATATTATTATACCTTACTATAGTTGTATGATATTTCTTTTACGAAGTCATATCTGGAAATTTAAGAAATAAAAATATAAATATTGACATTAAATTAAAATAGTTAGTCACACTACCTGTCAAGATCTCCATTCGTTTAATGAGTTATAAATTGTTCATTTCGATTTTGTCTGTCTCGAACTCGACGATCTTGTGTCACGTTTGGTAGGTGGGTACTTCTTAGTTTAACATAGACTTCAGTTTGTACTTCATTAATCAAAACGGTTACTAAAGTATTGATAGACGGTGATTCCTTATAGAAATGTCGATTAAAATTCGAATGGAATGATTCACAATTGTTGGTGGTTCGTCTTAAACTTGAACTTGCTGATGCCCAAAGTATTGGAGGATAATCGCAATTTTCGGTCAGATAATTGTCAATTAAGTAGTCTGAATATTTACTAACTCGGTCATTTTTGGGAATGTCAGCCATAAAGTTGTCTATGAAACATTCAAAAACTTCAGTTGGATCTAAGAAAAGTAAGCCAAAAGTATGACGCAACCATTTTCCTTCTTCTGAAGATTGGTCCTGGTAGGCAGTGGATAGCCCTAATTTTTGAATTTGACGATACCACGCTTGGGTGAGGTGAAACCTACAACCGATAATTTGGGTTTGTGGCCAAATTTCATGTATGGCATTTATTATGGATTTTTCGAAATCTGTAGTTATATACTGCGGTAATAATTGCACACCTAGTGTAGAACATTTGTCAACAATTAACTGAAATGTATATGCATATATTTCTGTAGTTTTAGAAGGCAGTAAACAAAATATTAAAGGAATATAGTGTCCATTTTTGAGCCCATGAATCGTGAACAATTGGGTGAAAAACCGTGCAGAATACTTAAATGTTCCGTCCATGTATAATGTGTCAACTTCTTTTAGAAATAAAATATTCGTATGACATGAAAAAATAACAATATTTTTTTGTTGATCATTAATTAACAAAAAATCTTCACCTTGCTTTGTTTTTAAATCTATTGTTTCTAAAAATTCGTGGACTTCTTGTAAATTTATTGGTTTGGCAGGTAACACTTTTCGTCGAGCTTCGTATATATTTTTCCTCAGCCTTTTTATGTCTGTCGTAGTAAATTGAGAAGCTTCTACATTTTCTCCAATCTCTTTTAGTATAATTTTGTTTGGTTTATTACTAGTATCATCCACTGCTTTTCTCTTACAGACATTGTTTACAATTTGCCTAGATATTATTGGCCGAATATAAGGTTCATGTATGTGAATTAAATGTTCACAATCATCATGTACTAGAACATTATTTTCCGTGTACACTTTTGCTTTGCAATATTTTGTAATACATCGCCAACGAGTTGAACCAGTGGATTTGTTAACTGATCCAATACAAAATTTATAATTATTTAAAACTAATAATGGTTTTCCACGTTTACTTTCAATGAATTCAATGATGTCAGCCATTCTGTTACGGTGTGTGTTTTATAGATGGTTCAAAATCAAAAATGTAGTTTTTATTGACAAAATTAAAAATTTAATTCACGAAATACACTAAAATGTTATATTATATTTTACTGTTAACAACGCGATTAGGTTCAAAAGAAGTAATAAATTCAATAGTAAGTTATACTTTATCGAGAACGGTTAGAAAGCGACTAGGCTGCTTATTATTATACAATAACGGTTGGTTTGTACGTATCGTACAACTGTCAACTGTAACAATATAATAACTGATACAACAAGCAAGATTAGCAAGATAAATCGATAGCGTTTGGGAAATATCAAGGAATAATCAGTGATAAATGTATCAGTAAGTTGAAATTACGGTATGTTATATTATATATATCATTATAGTATAAACTTCTTAATAATAGTAAAAAAAACTGTTTTTATGAATCCTAAAATTATAATATGACTGACATGTATATGAAATAAAAATAAAATAATAATTTATATAATATATTAAAATATTAAAATATGACTGACATGCATATTGTATACATAATATTTAAATACTAGACTAACTTTTTTGATTTGGCGGAAAAGTGAATTGGGGGAAAAAGGAAAGGTACGCTTTTGGCGGAAACGGGTAACTCCCGATTTTTATACCAACTAATAACTATTAAATAATCGACCGGTTGAACGATATCGAATTTATTACGTAAGAGTTTATGATTCCTGGTCTTTATAAAAGATAAATATTATTATTAGGTACTTATTACTTCTGGTATTTATTTTAACACATTTACACACAAACACCACCCAAAACCATCCAACTTTGAGAAGCTATATCTCGTCAACGGATTAACGAAAAATGAAAATTTAAATGTGAAAAGTCATTAAAAAAATAGCCTTATTAGTTTATGAAATTTTAAGTATAGGTTGTCATTTGAAAATCAAAAGTTGATAGTGATTTGCCTAATAAATATAGGGGTGAAAAATAAAAAAAAATTATATAGTTCTAGAACAGCATGGATCTAAAATTTTGAAAAAAAAAAATTTGAAAAAAGGAAATGGTTTTGAGAAATATTGAGTGTTTTACGTTAAATGAATCACCCTGTATATAGTTATTAATGTACCTACTCAATTCAATTTGTTTATTAATAATTCGGTTGTGCAAATTAATAGTAGGTACTAGGAACTTTGAAAATGTTGCATGTCATTTCTTGGTAACGCAAATATGTGGAATATTGTATTTAATATTAAAATTAATTCACCACATTATTTCTGAGTTATTATTTATGTAAATAATTTTAATGTGTAGTGGTAAATTAGTTTTATTTGTTAGCATTAAAATGTATATCAACGTACCTCATGAATGTCAACTACATTAGTCTACAAATATTCAACCAACCCGAACAAATTAATACTACCATCGTGGATAAAAAATATATAGGTGTACTCTATAGTATGTCAAATTGTTTCCATATTTCGATACACTCATTATTAATTGCATAACTGAATATAAAATCAACCTCCCCCATGCGTTTTAACTTCGGTATCCAAAATCACCTACGAAATCATTTACGAATCAGTAATAAAAAGGTGGGTAAGTGGATGTCGATCTGCTGTACAGTAACTGTAATGGATGGTGTTAAATTTTAATTCAATGATATAATATCATTGTATAAGAAAAACGATTCTAATCGAAAACGGTCAGTTAGCCTATGATATTACCAAGTATATTTGATGATATAATTGTGAAGTAATTTATAAATAACCTATTTACGTGGAGCCTTGTTTTAAATTTTCAATTCTTAGCCATAAAAATTAAACATTTTATACATTTTTAACTACAAAATAATTATTAAATTATAAATTGGATAAATTTTGTCAAAATTTGAACTTTAAATGCTTATAAATAAAAACCAGTTGCACCAAAAACCAAAATCGATTTTCTCGGAAACAGATTTTTCGTAAAAATTCCAGTTTTTCCTTAATTTTTCTTTTGTTTTTTACGTCGTTTTTGAAAACTACTGGGAAATTTATATTTTTGACCGCCCAAAGTACCAACTAGATTCACTTTCCTATCAGAAAAGTTACTGTTGGACAAAATCCAAGCACTTTTACTGTCCTAAAAGGTGATGACAGACACAAAAAAAAAAACACACATCATTGTAAAATCAATACATTCATCACTTAGCTCAGAATCTAAAACACACATTATTGTAAAATCAATACATTCATCGCTCCATTCAGAATCTAAAAAAGTATTTAAAATACCATTCAAATACTTAAAAATAAAAAGTATTTAAAAAAGTATTCAATACAGAAAAAAGTATTTGAATACTTTTACTCAAATACTTTACAACACTGGTTATTAGTTATACATTTATAAAGAAAGCACAGATAGCTGAGGTTACAAATTCCAATTACGGGTGTGGGCGTGTCACGTGTCTTAGTTCGTTATGTTGACATATTTATAGAATGCCTATATATATTAGTATATTACTATAGACAACTTCATGTATTCATGATATTATTTTGTGAATTATTTTATATTTTCCTATATTAAAATTTGTATAGTATGGCGACTGTCGCTGTGTCGGATCTACCACGGCAAGAACGTTCTTTTAGATTAGAACAATCTCTGAGAGTCCGAAGTCCGAGGTTTAGTTGGAATTCTTGGTTTAGTTGTATTAGTAGGTAATTTACTACTATAGTATTTATAATTAATGGTTTTCCTAAATAGGTATCTATTACATATAGAGTACAAATGGAAAAACATAATATTAAAATACTTTTATACTTATAAGTATTGATAAAAAAAATATTGATAAAAACTAAAATGTAAAAACACAATAATCGTTGTTAATTTTTTTTTACTGAATTTCACAGGAAATATTCGTTGGTAACGAGGGAATAAAAATTAATGTATATTTTTCTATAATATGTAATGTCAACAAACAAACCGACAAAAATGTATTTTTCTGTTCATGATATTGTTATACGTTTTTATTCACCAGTATACTTGATTAAAACCGTTATTTCACTAGATTATATATTTTGTTTTCATTAAATAATTAGTTGATGTCAACCATTTGTATGTTTTGAGCGAATAATCTGTATAATTGCACATAATTGCACAATTATACAAAATGGCAAACAACATAATACCTCAGGAAGATAACACTAGCGAGATACTAAGGGCCGACATACTTAAATATGGTTTTATAAACAAACGAAATAAACTCAGAAAAAATAAAACAAATGCTAATCCAGTCAAACGTCAAGAGTAAGAATAAAATGTTTACACCATTTACTTTCTATTATAATTTAATAGTAGCATGAATTTTGTATAGTAAACATTTCTATTCAATGAACTCAAAATGAAAAATCGATAGATACTAGAAACTTTAAACAAACAATCATTCTGGATTTTATAATAATACAGTAATCTAAAAAAACTATACCTAACTATGTTAAATTATACTTATATTGTGTAGATTTCCCGTATAACAATAGTAGGTAACAAGTAACAACTGATTAAAATATTATATAGTAAATTATTTAATTAAAATAGTATGTAGTAATAAGTAATAACTAATAGGTAGGTAACCAACGAAATAGTACCTACGATTTATTTCTGTCACTACACTTAAATGATAAAAGTATAAAACATACGACTATATACGATTATTACAACACAATACCTGTTATAACTGTGTGGCATATTCGTTTATATGTAAATAGCTAATAGGTTATATTTAAAGTTATTACTGATGATTACCAGGGCAGGATTTAATAAGGGTTGGGTGAGTCGTGAGTGGAATGCAGCCCAGGGCCACCACAATATTTTATCGTTTTATAATTGTACGTGTTAACAAAAATAAAGGTAACTTAAACAATGCTGACTACCTATTATAATATTATCATCCTATCATAAGAAAATGTCATATTTATTCTTGAACATTGAGCATGTTATTTGACCAAGATGGTGGTTTCTAATAATTATTATTTATTAGGTAGTTATTGCCGATATTTGTATTCTTATATTCTTGGTAATCAAAGAAAGTGAGGAAAAGTATTAGTGAATTTATTATCTAAATATCCATAGCCTGTGTTACAGGTCTAAAACTTCTTTTTGTAACATCAAACATCAGACGATTGGTGTCGTATTAAAGAATTCAATATTTAATGTCAGTTTTTAAGGATTTAAATTTACACTTTTTTAAATTTATAATTTATAGTAATATATTAACTAATTGTTATTAACAAATGTCAATCAGTGTTGTATAAATGCACATTAAAAAAACCTTTGGAAAAGGGTTTTTATACTTAATAAAGAGTTATTAATTAATGTGCACTTATAATATTAAGACTATATCTAGTTAAATACCTATACTTATGCGTTCATACAACAATAATTGTGATGGCCTCGGGACTGTGGATTGGTAATAATAGTTATTCCCTACAATTATTTCAAATGCAGTTTAAAATTTAAATACAAACAACTCACTAAAATATACCTATTTATATTCCTAACCAGTGTATATTAGGTATAATATTTATGGTTAAGAGAATTTTCTAAGCAATACAAAATACATTTTATCGGATATACCTATACTCTTATTTCTGTTATACGTTTTTTCGTATTTTAATCTCTCTTTTCGAAATTTTTATTTAAAAACAATTTTAAAGCACATCATGTTATAAATCAATCGAACAACAGATAGTAATTCTCATCAGGTTCACCGTTGATCACCAACCTCTTCTTCCCTATGACATTGACATAGGTAAATCTGTTCTTGACATACATTTAACTCGTTTTCACAAAACGTAATTGAATTAAAAATGAACGCTGAAAATGACAAATAAATTACGAAAAATACTATGTATGCTCATAATACAATACATAACTATTATATTATAGACGACGTTATGATAAAAAAAATTGTTTGCACTCTTATTTAGGGCCCCAAAAACGTTTTCCGCCCGGGGCCAACACATACTTAAATCCAGCCCTGATGGTTATTGACGTTGGAATGTGTGGTTGCGTAGATGGGCCATTAGGTTCTTGGAAGAAGAACGAAATAACTTGACGACTGATTTGAATGCGATGGAGTGCGAAACAATGAAAAAGAAAGACGAGAAGTACAGGGCAACTTTTATAAGTTTAATTCATGAGACTAAACAGGCCAAAATTGAGCTGAATGAACAGAGAAAAATTGAAGCACAGGTGAACAAAGAGATAGTTCAGTTAGAAGCTGAACTGGAAAAACTTACAATCGGAAATAAAATGACAATTGTCGATGTTCCGAAATTGACAACTGTATGTATACATAATTAAATACCTAATAGAAATTAGTTTATTTTTTTTTTTTTGTAAACGCGTTTAATAGTGAATACTGAATACTATATTGTTTTGCAGAATACTGCAAATTTCGAATACAATAGGTTACTCGAAGAACAAAACCAATTGAAAGTACAAGTGGAGAATTTACTTAAACGATGGCAACAAATACAAAACATATATAATTCACACATGAATAAGCTGAATAAAGGAAAAGAAATAGCATCTGTTCTTACCGAACAAGTAGCGAGAACTTACACGTACAGGTATATGGGTATATAGTCTAATGGTGATGGTATTTTGCAGGTAGGATGCCTGAACATAAAACATTTATTATAAATACAAATTTGAAATTACTTCTATTTAATCATATAGGTAACAGAGCTTTATATAATTTATAATTATTATAATATTAATTCATATATAATAGGTAATCAGGTAGATATAATATGAATTGCTGTTATTAACTACGCAACATAACGTGTAAATAGGTTCATGGTATAAATAGCTTAAACTTGATCCAAATATTTTGAAAATGTTGTTTTTTTTTTGAGTTAAAAAAAAAAAATAATAAAATAATATTTCGTTTAAAACTTGAACTTGAAATTTCTAAAAAAAATTAGATTTATCGTGTTGTTACAAGAACAGTTTATGATGGATTTTGTATTTAAGCTATTTGTTAATATTTTATTAACACTTTTAAAAAAAAAAATTAAAAAAATCGTAAATTTGAAATACTTAAAAATTAGTTTTAATACTTTGAAAATTTCTTTAAGTATAGAAAATAATAATTTAAATTATTGTAGAATGTTTCAAGATTCTATGATTTGCAATTTATAACAGAATAATAAAAAATTGTTTTGAGGAGACCAAGATATCGTTATTTTACAGGCGAATATTCAATTTCGTCATAACAAGGGCCCGGATTTAAATGCACTCAAAACCATACAAATATGCTCTAAAAATGGCCAAAAATGTCCTTAAAAAATGCATTTTACCACAAAAATGACCAAAAATGTAATACATTTTTTTTTTTTTTTACAAATTGTAATTTATAAATGAGATATGTGGAAAAACCCGATAAACCTTCTTAATTATCAAAAAAATAATTCATCTTTAGATAATATTTTGAATAGGCTAAATTTCATATCTACATTGTACAAATATGCATTAAAAACCAACAAAATGACCCAATAATGCTTGAAATGCTCTAAAAATGAAATAACGTAAAAAAATGCAAAAAAAAGGTAAAATAAAATTTGTAGCTTTCAAACCCTCGTTACATGAAACGAATTATGTACTTAGAAAGCATTGTGTATGATCAACCAAAAAAAATGCACTTTGCATTGAAATCCGGGCCCTAGTCATAACGATTAACGAGTAACGACATAAGTTTGAATCCTGATAAAAAATGAATAAATCATCATACGCTTTTGAGTTAACTTCATGAGATGTACTATAGACAACGCTAAATATAAATATTATTAAGAGGATGTCAGCGCACTATTTGTTTTCTCTCTCTAGCCCACGCGCAACATAGGCAAAAAGCATTTGCGCAGAATCATTTTTTTATGTTTTTAAGTAATTTAAGAGTAAAATCACTCATTACAAAAAAGATAGAGAATAATATTTTTGAGGGAATGACATATCGATTTCTCTAAATATTGTTTCAAAACAATTTAAACATTAATTCAATATACAACATTTTTTTGTCATTCCCTCTAAAATATTATTCTCTATCTTTTTTGTAATGGGTGATTTTATTCTGATATTACTTAAAAACATAAAAAAGCGATTCTGCGCGAATGCGTTTTGTCTATGTTGCGCGTT